>NW_008356950.1:1020078-1110415 GCF_000622305.1 Nannospalax galili
GAACCAGATACCTGGGGGAAGAAAAAAAAAATCTTCATTTCAATCCTTCTCAAGAAATCTGATGTACTTCCTTCAATTACTTTCCTGTCTCAAGCCCTAGGAACAGTGATCGAGAAGATGGTAGAGAAAAAAGAAGTAGAGATACTCACCATATCCTTTGCTGAACTTTCTAAAAAAAAAAATATGGAATGTAAGACACTGAACTTGAATAACAGAGAAATAATGTTATTAGCCCAGCTAAGCTTTTAGAAAATGAGATAAATAGGTTTCGGATTTAGAGATTTATTGATTTTTTCATAGCAGCTGTCTTGAATTGCTTGCTTTAAACGTGCTCTGGATTTCCCAGATACTCTTGAAACAGAAGCCCCATTTTTGTCCTCATCCCCAACCATCTCTGAATTTATGGAGAAGTAGAAGCTTGCTTAGACAGTGAATCCCTCCCTTCCTTTCAGCATCCACCAAACAAAAAGATCCTCTCTAATTAATTGCCTACAATATACAAAACTGGATAAACATATCCAAAGGTAAACTAATCAAAGAATAGTATGATCCTGCTTTTTAAATGAAATATAAAAGTGTGGTTATCACTGTGGGCTGATGGAAATCAGACTCTGGACTTCACAGTTCACCTTTAGCTTCTTTCAGATCATGATTAAAATGTTCTTTCTCCTGTTCAGTTCCTCCATTTTGACAGCCATCTTTGGCATTTCCTCTAAACCATGGTTCCTCAGATTTCCCATCTGAAGATGGGGATCAGTGTTTTGTCTTGGTACTCATGTGAGTCTCGAGTCTCTCTGAGACAGTGAGACTCCCATTGCTGCAGAGAACCCAGAACTAGACCAGTATGAAAGCATGATTCTACCACCCAATCCCATGAGTTTGAAATTACTTATTAAATTTGCATAAAATGAAGAGCATGTGATGCATGTATGGAACTTGAACAACATCATATATGTTATGTTCAGTGAGGAAATAATTGGCAACTCTTATTCCAATCTTCCTGGTATACCTAACCAGATATAACACATAAAGTTAGTGTTTTTACATGGCATGTAAAATTATATGTCTCATACTTTGGTAAGTCAGTTGACTTCTTCTAGCTGAGGGTAGAACAGATTTAAGTTTCAAAGAGAAACATGCTTCTCACAGTTCTGTTAATTTGCTGCTTTTCAGTGCGGGTGCTGGACGCACCGGCTGTTACATTGTGATTGACATCATGCTGGACATGGCTGAAAGAGAGGGTGTTGTTGACATCTACAACTGTGTCAAAGCCTTACGATCTCGCCGCATCAATATGGTTCAGACAGAGGTAATATTGATTTGCCTTTAGTCAACTTCTTACCTCCTATATTTATCAAATAAAGCAGATTTTTTTTTTCTTGAGACATGGTCTTGCTATGCAGCCCTGGCTAATCTAGAACTTGTTATGTAGACCAGGCTAGCCTCAAAAGATCTACCTGCTTCTGCCTCTGCCACCAGAGTGCTAGGATTAAAGGCATGCACCACCACACCCAGCTTTGAAACATATTTTTAACATATAATCAGCACAGCTCATTAAATCACATAGAAAACTTTGGTATGATGTCTTAATAGTTCCATTTTAGTACATTTTCTGTATCCTCTACCTTTGACAGAAGTAAAATGAAATTTGCTAAAATAAAATTAAATTTTCTTTTTCTTTTCATAGGAACAGTACATTTTTATTCATGATGCCATTTTAGAAGCCTGCTTATGTGGAGAAACTGCCATCCCTGTGTGTGAATTTAAAGCTGCATATTTCGATATGATTAGAATAGACTCTCAGACTAACTCTTCACATCTCAAAGATGAATTTCAGGTATTGACTATTTCTAAGGTTCCTATTAAAACCTGTTACAATTTGTTCTGGGTACTAATAATTCTTTTAGAAAAGGTCTTTCAAGCCAAATGTATAACCTTTAACCCTTCCTCTAGTATAATATAACACCTGTCTCTTTCATTATGCACATTGTGGGTTCATTTTTTATTAAAGAGCTGGTATCTGCTATATCCTGAAGGGCAAATGAGTTCATACTCTGAGAAGAGTAAGAGGGAAAGCTATAACAGTCAAATTTGGTGATGATTTGTGTCTGTTTATAACTTCTTTTTTTCATGTAGTCTTACAATTTTGACCTTCTGTGTCTCACTCAATATGAAATCAGCCCATTAATAATAATGGCTGAAACTTGTACTAAAGATTGTCATAGCTCCAGTGTGTTCACTGCCTTTAAATATCCCTCCATATGGAAGAAAATAAAGTCATGGTTAGCTCTAGGAGACTGATACTTAGATGCTTGGTGTACTGCTCTTCCCCAATCTCCACATGTGTTTTCAAATGTAGCATGACAGAACGTGATTTCCAATTGTAATTTCCCACTTCGAAGGTCATCTTTATCATCATGGATTACCCCAATCTTATTTTCTTCTCTCACAGTGATTTTTTTTAGTAGCCTCTGTTGTTTAGCTTCCCCTTTCCTTTTAAGAAGAGGCACGTGAATAATGTGTATCTTGTGACTTTGTCACTTTGCAGGCTTCATTAGCTTTAACTAAAAAGTCTATCAGCTTGTCAACAGTGTTAACTGCTATTACCTTGTGCAAATTCTTCGCTTTCTACTTGGCTTCCTAAATACTTGATAGGCCTGTGTTGTACTATTAAATGTGTCACTGTCTTTTAACCTGGGTTTTCTCTTTTCTTTTTAGACTCTGAATTCAGTCACCCCTCGACTACAAGCCGAAGACTGCAGTATAGCATGCCTGCCAAGGAACCATGACAAGAACCGTTTCATGGACATGCTCCCACCTGACAGATGTCTGCCTTTTTTAATTACAATTGATGGGGAGAGCAGTAACTACATCAATGCTGCTCTTATGGATGTAAGAGACTGGACTCTTTGTTAGTGTAAAGTGCTGTGAAAATCCATATAACTCAACTGAACGCTGACTACTTTTCTAGGAATTATAAAATGGACTAGAATGGAAAATTAGAAATTGTCATTGAAATACAAATTTTTTTGGAAAGAGATTCTTAGCAACTATAATTTTTATAAGTTTATTTTAGATTTGGGGTTTGATTGTCAATTATTATATTTATATAGAAAATACTTCAGGTTATTTTTCATCTCAATTATTTTCAGAAAAGAAAATGATTATCTATTTTGAATATCATTAGGAATACATTTTAAAATTACAAACTGCCATATCCTACCAAAGTTGTGAGTTTTTTAAATTGGAAAATTTTAATCTATGATGTGATTTAAAGTTAACTTATTTCATTTGGGATTAGCGTACAGAAACTAATTAGGGAAGACAAGTGCAATATCATGTTAACATATTCATTATTATGAAAGCACTGTCTTGCCCTGTCCCGTTCTTCATCAGCTTCAGGTGCTCTAGCATGCACGGTGTGTATCAGTTGCTCATAAACGGAACAACAAGAAAGGGAGTTTGAAATTATATCACTGGACATTTTACTTTGGTTACCTGGGGAAGAAGCAAGAAATTTATCAAGAATCAGTACCCTTTAAAACAGTTTATTGTCATTATTCCTAACTCTTTCATTTTTACCTATGAAACTATATCAAGAACAAATAGAAGTCAAGGTTCATCCCTCCCTGACTTTTATGAAGTTTTCTAATTTGTTTCCCTTATTTTTTAAGACAGTGTCTTATGTAACCCAACCTGACCTGAAACTGTCTGTGTAACCAAGAATAACCTTGAACCCCGAATGTTCCTGCCTCCACCCTCTACTGCTAGGATACTAGACACGTGCCACCATACCCAATTACCTACAAAATTATTTTCAGTAAATTAGTAGGCTGATATGGAGTAGAGATGTAGAAAGTTCTACATTCTTCTGCAAAGACTGGTCTTACCCAGTTTCTTTGCTCTTTTTTTGCGGCGTGGGGGGTTGCTGTAGACCAGGTAATTTGAACACAAGCTTTCACTAAAACCTTCCCATCCTTGTTATGCCCAGATCTTGCCAGGATAGATTTAAACCAGTATGAAGAAAATTTTATTCTTAGTATAAATCATGAATCTGAAGAATGACAGATCAATCACCCAGGCCAGATGAACATTTGCTTTTACAACCACTAAAGTAGATTACTCAGTACAGAATGTGCTGGTGATAGCCATACAGCATAGCAATAGTAAGATTTTTGAGGTACTTGTGACTTTTTTATATCTGAAAGATATAGTTTTGCTAACACACATAGACATGATAGATAAATGGACAGACCAGGGATTTCTTGCTTACTTTGTTTTCAGGCTTTCAGAGACTCCTCACTTTTGGGAAGCTGAAACCACCCAACAGGGACCTTATGGAGGGTCTTAAACCTTAAGACAATCCTCCATCTCTTCCTTTGTGTTTGTCCCATATTAACTTCATTCAATGAAATGAAACTTCAGTCTTGAATGCTTTAGAGATCTCAAACTCTCCTGTGTCATTGGGTCATTACCATTTCCAGTACATTCCAGGGGTTCCCGTCACTCAGGTAGTGCTATCTTTATAGGAAGTTACTCCCTCCTACCTGGTCCTATACCGAAGTGTATTGATTCTGCTCATACAACTGATCGTGCATTTTATGTATGTTTTTAATTTGTTCTTTGAGAATTTCATAAATGTATACCACAAAATATAGTCATGTTAACTTTAAGTTCTTCTGTTTCTCCATCTACCCTGTCTCTTCACAGAGCTACAGGCAGCCAGCAGCCTTCATTGTCACACAATACCCACTACCAAACACTGTGAAGGACTTCTGGAGATTAGTGTATGACTATGGCTGTACCTCCATTGTGATGTTAAATGAAGTAGACTTGTCCCAGGTTGGTGGGCCTGAGTTGATTTTGCGTGTTTATATATGGCCTGACATTATGAGTATTATATATTTATCATTTATACCCTATTAGCAATAAAATGTCATTTTCTACTATATAAGACCCTAATTAGAAAAAAATTATCATTTCTTTCTCTTTCTAAACACATCTAGGGCTGCCCCCAGTACTGGCCAGAGGAAGGGATGCTGCGATATGGTCCTATCCAAGTGGAGTGTATGTCTTGTTCAATGGACTGTGATGTGATCAACCGAATTTTTAGGATATGCAACCTAACAAGAGTAAGTATGGGTTTCTTCTAATCGAGCTGATGTAGAACAGGTAGAACAAAATCGAGATGAAGCATAAATCTATGAAGACAGAGGAAGAGAAGAATTATTAAGAATCACACAATCTATTTCAGAGCTAGTGATCACCTTATGTCTTGGATCCAAGACAAAAATGCATTTGAAACACAAGAAATTAGAAATGCTGAAAGCTAGATATTTGTTCAGTGAGGAGCCTAGAAATCTAGATTCACAATGCAACAACCTCTCAATCAGGTTTGATACTCTGGGCCTGGTCCAGGAGCACATGTGGATTTATGTAAAGGATAACGGCATAACTTATTAGTTATGACATGTATCCCAGGAAAAAAAAAAAAAGCATGCCAGTGAAAAGTAAAAATAATCATGATGACAACAGACCATTACCTGAGGAGGAAGAGATATGCCAGGTCATCCATCACAAGAGACTTCCATGTCACTATTGCAGGACCTATGTGCAAGGGGAACTCTAGGCCTGAAGGGAAAGGTCAAGTCACAGCTATTGCTGATCTGTTTAGTCTAAATGTCACTGTTCTAAACATCCCAACAACTGGTTCTGCCTAGCTCTAAAGGAAGACCTGGTCCTGCTTCTGCTGTGCCTTTTACCAGCAGCCAGGTGGCCATTGCCCAAGAGTTTCTCTTTCCCTGCAAATTCACCTTCTTTGCACTAAGTAGCAACTCTGAAGGTCTTCTCTTGAGGACAAAAACTAATAACCTGGTTATGTTACCAGATAGCAAGCTGAATTTGAAAAGAAAACATTAGCAACCTCCATGATGTGGCACTTTTTTAAGAGGAAAGATAGCTCTTTTTTTTTTTAAAGCAGCAATTCTATCTATGTGTGTGATTAGGATTGTCATTTTTCAGTGTTTCTTATATCATGATGACTATATGTGTTAACTATACATATCATTAATTAACTGATATGTATATAACTAGGAAGAGGGGATAAACTCATAACCAATCTATCACTCATTTCAGTGAAGAAAAAGGGATAGCTTCAATCATGTCAGATATTCATGCATATCTTAAACTTTAATTTAAATGGAATCTCATTATGTATGAACATCTGTTACATTATAGTTCTAGTAATATTTTAGCTTAGCAACTGTAGCTGCTCAACTATAGAAGTAAAACTTATCTGTGAATGGGGCTGTTTATATGGAAAATATTCTAGGAACAAGGCCTGAAATCTGTTACATTTTCTTCAGTAAGTATATTTGTTTGTATATGATGTTCTGGTAATTATTTATGCATGATTATTTTATTCCTAGTCTCAGTATCATTCATTTCATCATGCACTTAATACACTTGAGCAACAAGTTGGATACAGAGTAGGTAAGGTGTGTATCTTACCAAGAAGTGCATAGCCCTTCCCATGTGGAACTTAAAATCTGATGCATTATGATATTGCTCACTCAGTGTATTGCATAGTCTTCAATGTATTGTCTACTCAAGGTTTAATATTTTTATTTCTTTCAGCAGTACTACTATGTGGAAAATATCATGCAAGGTTCTTGTGATGCACAGTTTAGAGAGAAAAGAGAGATTTCCTGATCTTTAGGAATTTATACTTTTTCATAGAAGGCAAGCAAATGTCAACTGATTGCATACATGATTATCCACTTACTGACATGCTATACATGTGTCAGAGAAGCACAGAATACAAATTGTTTAGCCGGGTGATCAAAAAGAGCTAGGTGACCAAAGAAGGCTTGCCTAAGATGGGAATACTTAAGCCAAAATTTGCAGAATCACTAAGTGGTAGGTATTATTTGGGGGTGAGGCAACTAGCTATCTTGCTTTGCCCAAGGCAGATTTTCCTAAGCACTGGAGGTTCAGTGCCATCACAGAAATGTTCCCAGGCAAACCTGGGGCAAGGTGGCTATTCTGCTTGACAGTGAGAAGCACAATCCAGAAAGAAGTTTACAAGGCAAAGGCACACAATGTTACAGGAAGAGTTTAAAGGCAAAAGTGAACCAAATCATGTAAGGATTTTGAAGACATGACAGAGATTGGGGCTTCATGCTAAGATCATTAGGAAGACATTAAATCAAGGAGTGACGAGACGATTTTTGCACTTCAGCATAATCATGGTGCTGTGGTAAGAATGGGAAGGGAGATCAGAGTTTATTAAGGGAAATAATAAGGCACTGATCATCATAACTTGTGATAGGCAGTGGCAATATAGAGAAGAAAATGAATTTGAAGTTGTTTAGGAAGTTGAATGGCAGGAATTGTGGGGATGAGGGAAACACAGTGTATTAGTTACTTTCCTTGGTCTTTGACAAAATACCTCACTAGAAGCAAATTAAGGGGGATAGGGTTTATTTCAACTTATCAATAGGGGACTACACTCTATCATGACAAGACGGTCATCGTGGCAATTGCATAAGGCAGCTAGTCACATCACAGCCACGCTCTAGAAGCAGAAAGAGAGTAATGCTTTTGCACATCTCACTGTCCCCTCTTTATACAAAACAAGAGCCCAGCCCATGAAATGGTGCTGCCCATATTTATGGTGGGTCTTCCCACCTCAATTAACCTAATCTAGATAATCCCTCACACACATGCCCAGAGATTTGTCTCCAAGGTGATTCTAGGTCATGTCAAGTTAAAAATCAATATTAGCCATCACAGGCAGGTGAAAAAGACAAGCCCCCTGGCTCCTGCTACTGTAACTTGGAATGCTTCTGTAAAAGCACCATAACATCATCAACTAGACTCGGTCCAATGCAAATTTCGTTTGTATTATGAAGTGTGTGCATCTTTTACTGTTTAGGCAAAGCTCTTGTCCTGACTTACATAAAATCACCTTTCCTCTACAGCCGCAGGAAGGTTATCTGATGGTTCAGCAGTTCCAGTACCTAGGGTGGGCTTCTCATAGAGAAGTTCCTGGCTCCAAGCGCTCATTTTTGAAACTGATACTGCAGGTGGAAAAGTGGCAGGAGGAATGTGAAGAAGGGGAAGGCCGGACGATCATCCATTGCTTGTGAGTAGGCAGCTCAGCCTGGCCATGCAAGGGACTGCAGAGATCATTCTCTTCTCAGCCTTTGCATTCGTTATGTGAAGGAACTCATGACTCAAATCCTGAATGATTTTAATACTAATTAATAATTTGAAATAATAGATACTATTTCAAAACAGAACTTCTGTCTCATGAGTGAATAATTTACTACAAATTTAGATTAGTATTTTTAAATATTAGATATTATGTAGTTGTTACATGATTTAATTCTTTTAGACACCCCTGGGAACAACCTCTTTGATTTATGGTTTCAGAATTAATGGTACTTCAAGGTATCTAGGTTGCAACAATGTATACTTGTCGCGTATTCCTACTTGTAAACTCCTGAGCTAACTTCAAGTTTCTTTCTCTCTGCCTTCTATACATACATGCAAAAATATAAAGCAGAATCAGAAGACATTTCCCCAGACTTATGTGATGGTTTGACTTGTGATTTCTCCAAAGATGCTAACATGTCCTTGATTTCTTTTCAGAAATGGTGGTGGACGCAGTGGTATGTTCTGTGCGATAGGCATTGTTGTGGAAATGGTAAAGCGGCAAAATGTTGTGGATGTTTTCCACGCAGTAAAGACTCTGAGGAATAGCAAGCCAAACATGGTGGAAGCCCCGGTGAGTCACGGCGTCAGGAAAATCACAGCAACTGCTCAGTCACAGACCTACTAACTGGTTTGGCTTCACACACACCTGGGGCAAATGAGCCTTGTGGTGATTTTCATGCCTAATTAATAAATGATGGAGTATCTGCCTCTACCCACATAAATGCATTGATTGCCACATGAATTATTTGATGAAGAAAATGTTTTGCATTTATTTCAAGAAATGTGTAGGGTTTGTTCCTGTTAGAGTCAGTAAGCACATCCTATATTGCACTTTGGTAAATTATTTAAGAATAAATCCTGCTGGGGCTGGCGAAATGGCTCAGCAGTTAAGAGCACTGGTTGTTCTTACAGAGGACCCAGATTCAGTTCCCAGCACCTACATGGCAGCTAACAACCACCTGTAACTCCTGTTCCAGGGGATCCAGTGCCCTCCTCTGGCCACTGTGGGCACAGCACTACACTTACATACATTCTGGAGAAACTCTCATAACTATAATTAAAATAAATAAATTTTAAAAATAAAATAAATAAATTTTAAAAATAAATCTTGCAGCCTAAGCTGTATCAGTTTTGTTTCTTAAGCATACTGAGTTCACTCACAGAACGTTTGTGCTCACAGGCTACCTCAGCACCTTAGATAACCAAGGTTTTTGTTTATTTGGTTCATTTTATTTTCCTTATTTTGATTTAGTGTATGTGGTGCTAGGGATGAAACCCAGGGCCTCAGGTACCATGTACCACTAGGGATGAAACCCAGGGCCTCGACTACCACTGATACCCAATATTTTTAAAGAGCAACTGAAATTTATTGCAGTTATTATCTTTAGTCCTTCACTATCTAATCAGATTTCAAATTGTTAACTAATCATTGCTAACAGTGTTCAGCTTTGCCAACTATAAAGTATAGTCCTATGATATGGCAAGGGTTTTCCTGGGCTTACAAAGCTTATAAAACAGGGGCCAATAGGTATATGTGAGCAAGGTTTTGTCCAGATGGCGCTGTGTGTCAAGTAAGATAGTCAGTTATTGCCTCTCTAACACATTTTGCTTGTGGGTTACATGTCGGTACACTGAGATCAGATGAGGGACAGCTGTGGTGCTCACAGAAGAGTAAACCAGAAAACCCAAGGCATCATGGTTACTTGCCTACACTTATCAAGATGATCAGATAACGGAAATGAGCAATTCACAAAGCTCTAAGTTTTCACCACTTCCTGCTCTTCAGTTGTTCACACAGGAGGTGCATTACTTCCTGAGACAAAATTTGAAGATTTAGGTTTATGCTGTTTCACTTTGACAAGTGGTAGCCGACTTCTCTTTCTCAAGTCCCCTTGCACCCTCCGTACTGAACTGGTAACTGAGATGATGTTGCTTGCTCTAGGGTGCTGGCAAGTGAGATGGACAAGGAGTGTTAATTTAAGAGAGTTTTAAGTAGAAATTTCAAAATTTCATACAAAATGAATAGGTGGGAGTTATGCCTCTAGTTTTAAGATATGTAACCTGTGAAACGCATTCTGTCTGAACCACTTAAAATCATACAGGGATTACTCCTACCTTCAGAATTAACTTTTTCCTCCAAATTAAACTTTGATATATACTTTTTCTTTAATATAAAATTCTGTGGTTAAGCAGCCATTCTAGAACCTTCTAATGAGTTACTGTTTTCCTTTGTAATCATGTCCCACAGATCTTGACAAAACACCCTGCTTTATCAACATTAATGATTAGTTCAGTCTGCTATAGGGTTGGACTGAACAAGGAAATTTAGAGTTAAACAAGACTGATAGAGACTGGTCCCAAGCACTTTTTTTTAGGTGACTTTCCCACAGTAGGAAGCAATTTAAAGCACTTCTACATTGTTAGTTAGGGTCAAAGTGATCAATACATCTTGCAAACTTGGATTGCCAAAGTTTATTGCTAGAGACCCCTTTAAGATCTCTTTACAAACAGTACTTATTTTAAGTTGTTCCACTTTTCCCTGAACTTCACTCAGTTGGATTGAATTGGGAACTTTTCAATAAGTTACGTATCGTAAGTCACCATTTACAATATAGTCTCTGGGTTTTCAAAATTCTTCATAATGGAACAAATACATGGATAGTTTTAAAGGGAATACAGTTTTAACTCAATGCATTGCCAAGCAAGTTGTCTTATTTAGAGAGGCGACAGAAATCATTTTTTAGGCAGACATAGGTATGAAACTCTTAAACATTCTTGTAAAATGTGTTTAAATAGTACTCTAATAGACTATGAACTGTGAAAAAAATACTAAAACTTAAAAGGTAGTTGACAATAGTTGGTTTTCTTTTTTCCCTTTTCTTTTGTATTTATCTAAAGAAATAATCTAGACTGTGGATAAAAGCATTTGCACACCTTTACAACACTATAAAACAGAAAAACATAAAATAATCTAACAACTCATATGGTAGATTTTTGTGTATTATTAAAAGACTCATAACAATACATAACAATATAAAACATAAAATCATATTGTGAAATACGTATTTTCTTTATTCTGAAATGATTATTTCAACCATGTGCTAAAAAAAGACTGAAGTAAACAAGGGTATTTTTTTAACAGTTCTTATGATGATAGAATTATAGCTCTTTTCTTGAGTCTTTTTTATTTTTCTACACTGGGAAATATTCTGTAATGATGGGGTATAACTCTTATAATCACATAAGAATTCTGGAATTTTTTTTAGATGATAGACAATATGGGATAAAGATAAAATTTCTTTTTATCATTGTTTCTTTTCCTTAAACAGGGATCATTATACTCAAATATAAAATATGTGTGCCCAGATGTTCATGTTACATACAGAAAAAGTCATTTGTGATTCTTGAATAATCCAAGTTGGGTGTCAAGTATCCACATGGACCCTATTATTCATCATTGGCCTTTGCTAACTCTTTTTAACACTTCTGTTCTAACATTTTGCAGGAGCAGTATCGTTTCTGCTATGATGTGGCTTTGGAGTACCTGGAGTCATCCTAGTTAGGCGGGGCATCCAAGCAGAAACCATTCATCTGTTGAGCCAGCAGCTGTTGAACCTGTTATACCTGTGCAGAGAGATTTTAATGTGGGGGGTGGGAGGCTTTTACATTTGAGAGGTAAAAGTATTTTTCTTATGAAGTTGTGTATCTTAATAAAAAGGACTTGATGAGTTTCTATTACTGTATGAAAGCATCAACTTTCGTGCCACACAAATTATATTTAATAAGAACCAGATTCCAATGAGAAATGACCAGTGTTTGTACAGTGAAGATACAGCCTTTTCTCTCCTGGCTTCAGTAGAGCAGCCACCACATGTTGCATGAACTTTTTATGTGGCATTTTTTCCCTTTTAAAATGAAAGCTGTTGAACCTTTAAAATGGAAAAGAAAAAAAGCTGTGCAAATACATAGTCAATTTCATTTTTATATGTTCCAAGTGTAGCAGATAAATATATAAATATATGTAACTGGCTTATTTTCCTTTAATGTGCAATGATGGCTGGATCATTTAAAGTTCTTTTTAGAAAATAACATAAGCCAAAGACTCAAGTGTAAATATGTCTATATGGAGAAAGTACATTATATTTATTGGTTACTTACATTCCTTTTTTTGATGGTTAAAATACTATCACCACAGTCTTTTTTTTTTTTTTCAGAAGAAAGCTTTTTCTTTAGCTAAAATCAGTTGTAAACGATTTTTGTAGATTATTTTTTGTATGTTTTAGTGTAAGTAGAGGATAAACCTTTTTATTCATAAACCAGGAAGCAATGTTATTTGTAGTGATTCCCTTGTGTACATGCTTGTGAATTCAATTTATGTAAAAGCCTTGGCAATTGTCTTTCAATAGAGGACCACATTAAAACATTTTGCTTAAGTGTAGTTTTTCACGGTATCATTAGGTCAAAAATGTCTTAGGAATCCCATAAGACAAAGTCACACGTTAGAAGACAATGCTGGTGGCCTGCACGATGTGGAACATCATCTCCTTTAAACACTGTTTAAATTTTAAAGGGATTGATCTCAGCCTGTGACCTAGCACTGGTCCAGACACAGGATGGCAACATTTATGCTTTCAGGGTCAGGTTTTAGCAAGCTGCAAACTGCCACAGTGATACATTGTTTCTTTGGATGTTTCTACACACAGGCTTTGGATTCAGACCATAGGAAAATGTAAGCAATCAATGCCAAATTCCTGTTTCTTGTGTTACCCTGGGATTCCCCAGTGAACTTTCCTAAATGTGGTCTTGTTCACAGGCTCCCTGTAGCTTAACTTCACACCATTGGCTTGCAGTTTGTTATTGACTAAAGCATTCCAGTGTCCTCTTTCGAGATTGCCAGTTCATGACATGGTGCTTTTAAAGATTTAATTAAAATAAGAGTGGAATAAAGTTTTTATAATTACAGCATTTATTGTTTGTGTGTCAATTTGCCCTCTAAATTTTCATGCCTTTGTTCCAAAATAAAGAACCCATTTTATACTCTATCCAAGTATGCCACAAAAATTCTACTAAAAGCATTAAGTCACATCCAAGCTGTAGTTTGTATATTTTTTGTTCCCTAAATTGCATGTCAGATAGTCTAGGTCAGTGAATGGGAAAAAACCCCAGGGTTTAATAGCTTTTGTTTTGCTTTGTTTTATTTTGTACATTTATATTGTCATAATTTGTATTAGGTGCTTTTTGCCATTGTGACAAACTAAGGAAATCAGCTTAATAGGAGGATTTATTTTTGCTCTTTGTTTAAGCCATTTCAGTTCATATTTCTTTGGCTTTGCTGCTTTGGGCTTGTGGCAGGGAACACTGCAAAAGCAGCTGGTAGAGTAAGTGGCTCCCCTCTTGATGGCTGGGAAGCAGAGGTAGCTCTCTCTTGTAACACAACTATTTCCATGCATGGTAGAAAGTGGAAAAGCAAGTGGGATCATGTGGAAGGGAGAGCAAATCCTAACTCAGGATAACTAACAAGAAACACATTGGCCTGTCCCTGAAAGTTCCACTTAGTGATCCTAGAATATCAGCTAGGCCGTACCTCCCAGCACAAGTTTTGTTTGGTTGTGTGCAAACCATCTTTAAATTGTAGCAGATACATCTAACAAAATAATTAACAAGCTCAAAGAAGATTTCTTTTTTCTTTTGTTTTTCTTTTTGGTTTTTTGTTGATTGATTGGTTTTTTTTTTTTTTTTTTTTTTTTTTTTTTTAAAAAAAAAAAAAAAAAAAAAAAGAGGACGATAAATCTTTCACTGTGTGGAAGTCATGATGTGAACCAGGGTGACCTTGATCTCACAGAGATCCACCTGCCTCTGCCTCTAAGGGCTGGGGTTAAAGGTGCACGCCACCACACCCAGCATTCAAGCAAGATTTCTTTACCTGGTAATCTTATGTCACTACTACAAAAGATTCTGATTTGCTACACAAGGAGTCATTTCTGCTTATATGGCTGCACCAAACTCACTATGCATACAAGCATCCGCAAAGCTCAGTTGTCTATATGACCTCTTAAATTCAAGCAAAGAACAAATGGAGTCTACTTTCTCTATAGCAAGGAATAAAGATACCATGCTTATTTTGGGTACCAATGTTGACCAGTTTATTAGAAGATAGTATGAGAAACCTAATTGTGTTTTTCTGACAATTTATGTTCAAAGACTCAATTTATACCCTTAAAAGCTCCATAAGTAGACTTGTGCATGGTCATGTCCTGTCCAGCCACATCCTTCTCAGAAGATGTCTTGGCAGAACTCTGAAATAAAAATGTATTCTGCTCTGGACCTGAAGTGTCTTCAGAGTACTCATGTGTTAAAAGCCCAGCTGTCTGTGGATGGGCTTTTGGCAAATGAGTGTACCATGAAGACGAACCTCATTAGTCCCTTTCCTCTGGCAGATTCACAATGTGATGGCATTTCTGAGAAGTAATACTGAAGCTGACAGTTGGAGGCCAGGTTCAAGTGCCTGCTTGCACAAGCATGAGGACCCATGTTTGGATCACTAAAGCTCATTTCTTAGCCAGGCTAGCTGACCTGTGATCCTAAGGTTGAGAAAAAATCTATCTCAAAAAAAATATGATGGAGAATAAGCAACTTAGGCACATGTGCACACACCCACATGTATGTGTATATACATGACACATACAATCAAGCACACAAATGGAAAAAAAGAACTAAGAGTTAGTTCCTAGTTGGAGGAAGAGTGCCTGAGAACATGCCCTTGAAAGGTGTGTCTTGTCCCTGGTCTATTGTTCGTCTCTGCTGTGTTTCTGCTTCCTGGCTCCCACCAGGTGAGCAACTCTACAGCATGCTCCCTGCCATGATCTAACTTGCCAAGGCCCAGAAACAAAGGAGCCCAGTAACCCATGGAATGAAACCTCTTTATGGACCAAAATAAATCCTTCCTGCTTTGTTTTGTTTTGTTTTTCAGCAATTTTGTCGATGACAGTAAAACACAATACTTTTTATGGGTAATCTTTTTCTATCCCTATTGCAGTTATTTCTTAAATATCTGTCATGATGTTGAACTTACAGCTCTTCCTAAATATCATCACTAGGAAGATGCTGGAAATGTGTGGTCCAGAGACACATAAGCATTTGGGAAGATGTGAGTTTGATTGATTGATTGATTGATTGATTTTGGTCTTTTTGAGACAGGATCTCCCTGTAGCCCCACCTGGCCTGGAACTCACTGTGTGAACCAGGCTGTCCTCAAACTAACAGAAATCTGCCTGACTCTGCCTCCTGAGTGCTGGGATTAAAGGCATATGCCACAAGATAGGAGTTTTAACTAAGTACTTTGAAAATGTGTTAACACTGAATCTGAGTTACCTATGAAATCTTTTTATGGTACTTAGGCTTTGGAGAAAGGAAAGAATTTGAAATGAAAGCACTGCTGCATTGCAGCCAAAGGATATCTGATGTTGAGAGGTAAACAAAGGTGCTATCTGGCCTGGTCATGAAGAGGTCAAGTTGTCTGCCCACTGGTGTGCTGCTATGCTCTTGCTGAAAACCTGTCAGGTTCCAGAAACACATGTAACAAACTTGGAGTTTGGGCACCGAGAACTGTTCCTTCTCAAATCTACTCTTGTTTCCAGGTAGTGGTGTTAATGTTCACAGCATCCAAAAAAACTAACTAGGTGCCAGTAAATACTAAAATGTGGAAGAGTATAGACTGGAAATAAGAACCACTCTGATAACTTAGGAAATCTACCTTTGAGTTTGGAGTAACCTTCGTAGGACTTGAAAACTACACATTTATATTTAGTTCTTATGAGCTTTGGCTGGCATTCTTAACAAAATAGTCAGAAATCAATATTCTGTCATGTACCCAAGTGTACTAAGTAGTATTTATCCATAAAATATTACTAGAGGCGATCGGTTTAGCAGCTCTGATCTCAGCAGACCACCAGAGAGTACCGAGTTCTGGCCTCCCTCTGGTATAGGGGCTGAGAATGCAGTGGACTGCCTGAGAGCCCCCAAATCCTGCCTCCACATGGTGGTGAGCTTTCCCTAATTGCACCATACCAATCCTCTTACCTGTGAGGCCCCTCTCAAGGCCCTTGGGCAGATCTGGCTTTAGTAGGCTAAGGAGGAGATCCTAGCAGACACCTGAGAGGGTGGGTTCTGACCTCTATTGGTGTAGCAGCTCTGATCTCAGCAGACTGCTAGAGAGTGTTGAGGGGCTGAGAATGCAGCTGACTGCCTGAGAGCCCCCAGATCCTGCCTCCACATGATGAAGGAAGCCTGAGTGTACCTGACTGGAACCTGAATTGTGCTTCTGTAGGTACTCCTGAGTAGCTGATCTGAAGCCATCAGTTCCCTCCAAATTAAACCTGAGAGACCCTGAACCCTGTACCAACCAGCTTTACATAGCCAATAAAGAAAGGATCTAGGCACCATGATAATACAAACAGAAGCATACCTCAACTTAATTCTCATATTAGAATCATAAACAACAAAGAAATTCACATGCCACAATCACAACAAAAGAATAATAAAATGGAAAGCCATCCCCACCAAACCACCAATCCTGTAGAAGAGTTCTACAAGGAGAACCCCCTAGAGATATCCCGGGACACTAAATTTAATCATAAATATGATAAAGGAATTCAATGAGTTTAAAGAACACACAAAGAAATGAAAGAACTAAAAGAATATAGGGATAAACTTCTGTATGAATTCACAAAAGATAGAAACATTGAAGAAAACTCATGTAGAAATGAAGAAGAAAGTGCAAAGCTCAAATAAGCCAACTTGAAACAAAGAGGAAAGCCTCACACTAAAATGAATGAAAGGGAAAACAGAATATCAGCACTGGAGAATAAAGTTGAAGAATTGGACCCACTCAAGCAAAGATTATGGAAAATTTTTAAAAACACAGGAATGGAATATGCAAGAGATATGGGACACCATGAAAAGACCAAGTCTATGGATCATAGGAATAGAGGAAGGAGAAGAATTTAATGTTAATGGTATTGATCAGATCTTTAACAGGATTGTAGAAGAGAATTTCCTGAAATTAAGGAACAACATCCCTGTACAAATACAGAAAGCACATAGAACACCAAATAGACAGGATCAGAAAAGAAACTCCCCATGACATATCATAGTAAAAACAGTAAATGTATAGAACAAAGAGAATATGGAAATCAGCAAAAGAAAAACAAGTCACATACAAAGGAAAGCCCATCAGAATTACAGCTGACTTATCAATACAAACTATGAAAGCCTGAAGAGCCTGGACCAAGGTATTTCCAGTTCTACATGACAACAGATGCCAGCCCAGAATACTTTACCCAGCAAATATCTATTATAGTTGAGGGAGAAAGAAAAATCTTCCATGACACAAATAGCCTGAAAGAATACATGTCCAAAAAATCAGTCCTTCAAAGAATACTTGAAGAAATACAGAGAGTGGAGAGAGAAAAAACTACCCCAGGAGCAATGAAAGAAAATAAATAAAGGTATAATTGAGGAAACACACAATTAGAAAAAGAACACAAACAGCAATCAAAATGATGGCAACCAATACACATCTTTCAATAATAACCTTAAATATCAGTGGACTAAACTCCCCAGTCAAAAGACACAGGCTAAGTGCATGGATTAAGAAACAAAGTCTCTTTGCTGTCTGCAAGAAACCCATCTCACCTTCAAGGACAGGTACTACATTAAGGTAAAAGGATGGAAAAGAATATTCCAAGCAAATGGCATTTAGCAGTTGTGCTCATTCATTAAAGAGTGCCAAGCAGGGTCACTGGACCCTCACCTGAGTATCCAGCCACTCTTCCCAGACAACTAGTCCAACCTTGGAAGACAAAAGAAAAATGAGAAAGAACCCAATAGAGGGATGCTTTTGGAAGTCCTTGTCAAGAAACTCTAAGGGACTCTCATATGAACATTTGAAAATTGCCTTGTTCTGACTTTTTTCTAGTTCCCTCTCTAGAATTTGCTAATTAGAGTAATGCTAATTATTCTTGCCTTTAATTCTTCACATCTCCTATTCATGATTCAAGGACTTTCTTCTCCCCTTGGAGACAAGAGTTATGCAATTTGGGAGTCTTTTAGATAAACCCACTGAAGGGGTACTCCAATTTCCTCAACCTTCATACCTGTTCAGCATGGAAGAAGTCAGAGCAGTCTGTGTCCCTATTCCCTGTTGGTAATTTGAGTAATCCCTTCAGAGGATGGTGTGATACGAATAGGAGGTAGGAATTGTCTGGGCAGTTAGGGTAAAAAGACCCCCCCACCAAAGAAATATAGCCAGTTTCTTGGCTAAAAGTCACAATGTCCTTGGGCCTGTTAGCAATATACTCTGTTCCAAAGGCCAAAAATGTCAAAAGTATTTGGGAGGTTTTATCTAATCCTTAAAAGATTTTAGGGTTACCTCTTCAGAGGGGAGAATGTTGGAGGGGAGGGTGTGGGCATGGATTTGATTAAAACACCTTAAATGCATGTATGAAACTCTCAATAAAGTTTTTGTAAAATTAAAAAAAAAACAAGCAGGGGTTGCAATTCTAATATCTGACAAAATAGACTTCAAAGTAAAACTAATCAGAAGAGATAAGGAGGGTCACTTCATTCTGATCAAAAGAACAGTTAACCAAGAAGCTATTACAATCCTTAAAATATACGTACCACACTGGGGCATCCAAATTCATAAAATCAACACTACAAGATTTTAAGACATAGATTAACCTCAACACAGTAATAGTAGGGGACTTAAATACCCTACTGTCTCCATTAGACAGGTCAACTGGACAAAGAATAAACAGAGAGACATCTGAATTAAATGATACCATACATCAAATGGACCTAACAGACATCTTTTGAATATCCCACCCAAGCACCAAAGAATACACTTTCTACTCAGCACCCCATGGAACTTTTTAAAAAATTGACACATACTGGGCCACAAAACAAAGCTCAACAAATACAAAAAAATTGAAATAATTTCATGCATTCTATCGGACCACAATGCAATGAAGCTCAAAATCAACACTGGACAAAACCTTAGTCACTACATGAACTGGCGGTGATTGAACAACACACTCTTAAACAATGAGTGGGTCAAAGGAGAAATTAAGAAAGAAATAAAACAATTCCTGGAATTCAATGAAAAGGACCATACAACACAACACAACTTCTGGGACAGTTTAAAAGCAGTTCTAAGAGGGAAGTTTATAGCTTTAAGAGCCTACATTGAAAGAGCCCGAATAAATGACCTAACACTGCAACTCAAGACACTGGAAAGGCAAGAACAAATGAAACCCAAACCCAGCAGAAGAGAAGGGATAGCAAAAATCAGAGCAGAAATTAATGAAATAGAAACAAAGAAAACAATACAAAGAATCAATAAATCTAAGAGCTGGTTCTTTGCAAAGCTAAACAAGATAGATCCTTAGCCCAGTTAACCAAAAGAAAGAAAGAGCAAATCCCAATAAACAAAATCAGAGATGAAGGGGGAAACATCACAACAGACACCCAAAAGATCCAGACCATTATAAGGGAATATTTTAAAAGCCTATACATACACTACTAAATTTGAAAATCTAAAAGAAGGGAATGGATATCTAAAATCATGGGAACCACCAAAGTTAAACCAAGAAGAGATTAACAGTTTAAAGAGACCTATAACATATGAAGAAACTGAATCAGTAATACAAAGCCTCCCACCTGAAAAAGCCCAGGCTCAGATGGATTTAGAGCTGAATTCTACCAGACATTTAAAGAAGACTTCCAACCAATATTGCTTAAATTATTCAAAACAATAGAAACAGAGGGAGAACACCCAAATTCCTTCTATGAATCCCACATCACTCTAATACCCAAACTGTGTAAAGACACAACCAAAAAAGAAAACTATAGACCAATATCCTTAATGAACATAGATGCAAAAATTTTCAACAAAATGCTTGCAAACTGCATACAGACACACATCAAAAAGATCATTCACCATTATCAAGTAGGCTTTATGCCAGAGACACAGGGATGGTTCAATATACGCAAGTCAATAAACATCATTAATCATATAAATGGACTCAAAGACAGAAACCATATTGTCATCTCAATAGATTCAGAAAAGGCTTTTGACAAAATCAGCATGCATTTGTGTTCAAAGTCCTAGAGGGAATTGGACTGGAGGGAACATACCTCAACATAATGAAAGCTATATACAACAAACCCATGGCCAACATCTTTCTAATGAAGAAAAACTGGAAGCATCTCCACTCCTTTTCAACATAGTGACTGAAACTTGCTAGAGCCATAAAACAGGAGAAGGAAATTAAGAGTACTAAATGTAAAAGAAGAGGTCAAACTCACTTTTTGCAGATCATATGATACTATACCTAAGAGATCCCAAAAGTTTCACCAGAAAACTCTGAGAACTGAGCACACTTTTAATATAGTGGCAGGTGAGTAGCCTTTCTATATACCAACAACAAACAATTGGACAAAGAATACAGGGAAATGCTCCCATTCACAATTCCTGCAATAAAATAAAATAAAAACTCATGGAATAAATCTGACCAAAGATCTCTACAATCCTTAAAATTTTTAAATCATTAAAGAAAGAGATTGAGGAAGACACCAGGAGATGGAAGGACCTCCCATGCTCATGTTTTGGAAGAATTAATATTGTGAAAATGACCATCCTACCAAAGGCAATATATAGAGTCAATGAAATCCCAATCAAAATCGCCATGACACACTTCACAGAATTTGGAAAAAAAAATCCTTAAATTCATATGGAAGCACAAAAGACCCTGGATAACCAAAGCAACCCTGAGCACAAAGAGCAATGCTGGGGTGGGGGGAGGGATTACTATACCAGATCACAAAGTATACTACAGAGCTATAGTTATAAAAACAGCATAGTACTAGCACAAAAATAGACACATCGATCAATGGAACATCATTGAAGATCCAAACCCCAGTGCACACAATTTCAGCCACCTGATATATGACAAAATTGCCAAGAACACACAATGGAAGAAAGACAGGATCTTCAGCAAATGGTGCTGGCAAAACTGGGTATCCACCCATAGAAGAATGAAACTAGATCCTTATCTTTCACCTTGCACAAAAGTCAACTCCAAATGGATCAAAGCCCTCAATGTGAAACTGGAAACCCAGAAACTATTAGAAGAAAATACTGGCAGTAACTTACAAGATATAGGTGTAGGAAAGGATTTTCTAAATTGGACAGAAGTTGCTCAGGAATTAAGGTCAGCAAGGTTTTTATTAAAAGCTTCTGTACAGCAAAAGAAACAGTCAAAAAACTGAGGAGGAAACCCACAGAATGGGAAAAAAATCTTCACCAGTGACACATCTGACAGAGGTTTAACATCGAGAATATATAAAGAACTCAAAAAGAAAGAATCAAGGAACCAAATGACCCAATTAAAACATGGGCTAAAGTTCTAAACAGAGAATTCTCAAAGAAAGAAATAAGGATGGCTAAGAAACGTCTCAAAAAGTGTTTAACATCATTAGTAATTAGGGCAATGCAAATTAAAACCACCCTAAAGTATCACCTTACGCCAATCAGACTGGCTAGGATCAAGAGAACAAATGACACCAAATGCTGGTGAGGATGTGGAGAAAGGGGAACACTCATTCACTGCTGGTGGGACTGCAAACTTGTGCAACCTCTATGGACAACAGTGTTGTTTAAATTTTTTTATTTTCATACATGTATATTAATTTCAGTAGTCCAAAACACCACAGAAATGTATAATGGGATATTTAAAAATTATTTAATCAATATATATGTCACATTAATCTCTGAAAGGTATAATGGAATTATTAATTCAAAACAAACAAGGAAATAAAATAATTGAATTAAAATGTTACTAGTTATATAAATCTAAACAGGTTAAACTACTCAATTAAAAGAGATGGAGAGATGGTTCAATAGGTAAGAGATTGGCTGCTCTTGCAGAGGATTTGGATTTGGAAGTCTTAAAAAACTGTAAATGAACCTACCACATGACCCAGTTATACCATTTCTTGGCATATACCCAAAGTACTCATCCTATTGTAGAGACACTTGTACAACCATGTTTCTTGCTGCTCTTTTCACAGTAGCTCAAAGAGCAACATAAATGCCCCTCAACTGGTGAGTGCTTCACAAAAATGTTGTATATCTACACAATGGAGTTCTATTCAGCAGTAAAGAAAGATGAAATAATGAAATTTGCAAGTAAATGGATGGATCTAGAAACTGTTATACTAGGTGAAGTAACACAGACTTGGAAAAACAAACGACATATGCTTTCCCTCATATGTGGCTCCTAGCACCAAATCCTTTTATATTCCAGGTCCTTCTAATAAGATGATGCTATACAGCAGTCCCTTCTGCATGAAATAACTACCATCATCACGACTTCAACTGAGCCTGATCGCTAAACATAGTCACAGTTGGGCTTGATGACGGTTGTGCTCATTTATTAAAGGAGGGCCAAGGAGGGTGACTGGACCCTCACTCGATTATCCAGCCACTCCTCCCTGCCAACTGTATGTAATTTGGCCCTAATTACACATCACCTCCTGGATTTGGGGAGGGCTGAAGTATAGA
Source organism: Nannospalax galili (assembly GCF_000622305.1). Classification (NCBI taxonomy): domain Eukaryota; kingdom Metazoa; phylum Chordata; class Mammalia; order Rodentia; family Spalacidae; genus Nannospalax; species Nannospalax galili. The sequence continues at coordinate 1,042,922 of NW_008356950.1, forward strand.
ATCTGGGGAAGGCTATGAAGAGAAGGCATGACTCATGCTGGGTAAAGGCTTTCCAGTGTGCATACCCTCTGGTCATACATACACCTCAGCCACCCCTCACTGATCTCAGTAAGGAAGCTCAATAAATTTATTGGTTCCCCAGCAAAACTTTAATCAAGCATTGGCTTGACACTAGAACCTTAAAAGTTAATAAACATTGCTTAGCATCCCCAGGTAAAGAAGTCTCACAACAGATGGAATATTTATTTGTTAATGCTATTATGTCTCATAAGTATTTTTTAAAAAATAAAATGAGAATGGGAAAGATGTTAAAAGAATATGGGAATGGAGATATTTTCCAAAATAGAAAAAATGAGAAAGCCTAATCAATGATGAAGGTCTGTGTGGGTTTGTTATGATATATAAAGGATAAGACAAAAATAATATACACATAATCTTTAAATTTCTATGGTCATAGTTTAGTCAATTAGTTTAAGGAACAAAATATATATCTAGTCAAGGTTTATCTGAGAATATTTGGTTTTTTACTGAAGCTTTATCTACATAGCATACGATAATTAAAAGTACCAGACTGGTGGAACTGACCTTATTGCATGTTCAATCGCCATAGTTTGAAGCCTATACTAATGTTGCCAGAAGGACTTAAAAGAGTTTTGCTCCTTGCCCTCCAATGTCGACTAAGTTCCAGGGGACTATGGAACATCTCTCAAAATGTCCAGTAACTGTCGTGAGTCACCTAACCTCTTATAAAGAGAGGACATGGAGACCCCACAAGATGGACTTGAACCAGTGTCCAGTCTACAATTAGGAGGGTCAACTGAGAGAAAACATCTCATTCATGCCTCCAAGTGAAGCCAGCCATGGTTGAGCAGGACCTTTTACTTATCTTCACATAGATGGAACTGGTAAAAGAAAGGAGCCAGGAACTCCTCCCAATCCCATGTGACCCCCGAGGAACAGATCCTCAAATGACCTTAAGTGTAAAAATAAATTGATTTATTTGGGCCAACTGTATGGTCTTAAACACCCAAAAGGAAAGTATAACCAAAGAGTTAAGTGATCAGTATATTTCTTCAAGACTCTAAGAGATTACACTTCGCAGACTTTAGGCTTAAGTCCATATAAAAAGTTATTTAGACAATTATTTCTCATTGATGATTTTGTTCCTAACCAGAAAGTGCTCAGATGTAAGACCTCAAATCTTGGTCTCCAATACTGTAGTGCCCACCTGCAGCTAAGGGAGACAACCAGCTGTTATTCTGAAATGATGGATAAATTTGTTTTTTCCCCCTATCTGGAAGCCTTTGAGAGGGAACTGACACTGATTCTAACCACTCCAACAGCTATCAAAATACCTGAAAGCAAATCCTGAATCCATGACTCTAGAGTCCAGCCTTGGCAGACAAAAGAAAAATGATGAGAACCCAATAGAGGTATGATTTTGGAAGGCTTTGTCAAGAAACTCCAATGGACTCTCATATGAACATTTGAAAATTGCCCTGTTCTGACTTTTTTCTAGTTCCCTGTCTAGAACTTGCTAATTAGAGTAATGCTAATTACTCTTGCCTTTACTTCTCCTTCACATTTCCTATTCATGATTCAAGGACTTTCTTTTCCCCCTAGAGATAAGAGTTATGCAGTTTGGGAGTCTTTTAGATAGACCCACCGAAGGAGTACTCAAATTGCCTCACCCTGCATCTCTGTTCAGCATGGAAGATGGGAGAGCCGTATGCATCTCGATTCCCTATTTGCAATTTGGGTAACCTCTTCAGAGGATGGTGTGATAAAAATAGGAGGTAGGAATTGTCTAGGCAGTTAGGGTAAAAAGACCCCAAAGGAAAGTAGCCAGTTTCTTGGCTAAAACGCAAAATGTCCTTGGGCTCTTAACAATGTACTCCATTCCAAAGGCCAAAAATGCCAAAGATATTTGGGAGCTTTTAACTAATCCCTAAAAGATTTTAGGGTTATCTCTTCAGAGGGGGGGATGTTAGAGTAGCCCAAAGCTGCATAAAGAAAAAAAAATCAAAGAAGAAGAAAGAGTACATGAAGTTATCAGGAAAAATTGATGGTGAGAGAAAGGAGGAGTTGGAGGGGAGGGAGTGGGCATGGATCTGATCAAAACACCTTATATGCATGTATGAAATTCTCAACAAATTATTTATTTTAAAAAAAATCAAACATTGCCAGAGGCAGAAATTTCCTAGTATTCCTTAGATTCATTGCAGTTTTAGTAAAAACCTCTATAATGTCGAGCCCATGTATGATTTTATTCAACATTATACTAAGTGAAGTTAAAGAGATCTTATTATTAATCCATTTGTGCTTTGGTTAATAATTCCTACTCATATTATTTCATAAGTTCATGTAACTTAAGGAATTTTGATGAATGAGTGATATCATCTGAATTTTTTCACAGCTTTAACCTATTCAAGCAGTCTGCAGAGTTTTAGAATATTATCTCTGAAACCAAAAGGAAAAGCTTTTGTCTTGGGATCTTCTTTAAGCTATAACTGACTTCTAGAATATAAATTGTTCAAAAGATCGATATAAATGTGATAGATATATAATAGTTCTGAACTTCCAGCCTCCTCCAAAGTGAATTGAAATGCTAACATGGAAGATAAACACCAGAGACACTGGTGCATCAAATCCGCAAAGAAATTGATAGGTGGATTTCTAAACCACTGAAACAAATATAAGGCCCCCATAGAATATCCGAAAGCCCTTTCTTTAGTATTAAAATCTGTCCGGGGAGGGAAGCAGGACACATTTTATGACAGCTAACATCTTTCATAATGTACTTGGCAATCATTGAAAACGATGTGCAATTCCCAAAATTAATGCTAATATATCAGATTAATCATTTACATTTTATTAGTCTTGCTTCAGTCCTGAATACATAGCATTTAGTCCAATTTTTTTTTAAAAGTACAGTACTCATAGACATCTTATTTTTTCTTTTCAACTTTAGGAAGGAATACGATTATCCAAATCCAATCACATATGAATTATTTTCTTAAATAGAAATTATAGCTGATAACAGAATACAAGCAGGCAAAGGCCTTATGTGAAGTCTTGTTTGTACAGTCATGGAGACACAATCAAAATGAGAAAGTAGGAAAAGTATGATGGCCATGCTTCATCTTGTTACTTGTGGTAAAGAGTGGCAAACGTGATTACAGGCCAGCACATGCTGTGGGTCTTGCAGTTTTTAAAAAGACTCAGGCCTTGTATTTTTAAATGACCACTCAGGGACTAGAGCAATGGCTCATGGTTAAGCACACTGGCTGCTCTTGCAGAGGACCTGCGTTTGGTTTCCAGCACCCACATGGCAGCTCACAACTGTCTGTAACTTCAGCTCTAGAGAATCTGATGCTCTTTTCTGGCTTCTGCAGGCACTGCATGCACATGGTGTACTTACATATGCAGGCAAAATACCCAAATACATAAAAATATAAATAAGTAAAATTGCAAATTATCCCTCAGGTCTTATTATTCAGCAGATACTTTCAGCTTCTGCTTTGTCTGCTAGGGCTAATTTTCAACTCTTAAAAAATATTTGCCTGGTTTTATTAAAATATGTGGTTCAGTCTTACTGAAAAGTACACATACAATAAATATATGAGTACATATGTATAGCTGAAGGCTATCTAACCAAAACCGCAGTGCCAGGTAGGAAAAACCTCCTTCTGAGTTATTGGTCAGGAAATCCAAGAGACTCCCAAAAATAGCACAGGCTGTCACAGCATTTTATTGCCTCTCAGAACCTGAAGGTAAAACCCTGTTGCTGAAGACAGGCCACACTTTGGACACAATACTTGGAAAAATCAAGATGGAACTGACCAGGAATCCAGCCCCCTAAAGACTAGCTCTCAGAGTATCAGATAATACCCTATAAAAGCTGCCAAGGAGGAAAACCAACCAATAGTCCTACCCCAGTGTAAAGAAAGACTAATAAACAATGACTAATTCAGCAAACTGTCACTACTGGCAGTAGTGACATCTTTTTCTTAGGGGAAACCAACAGCTGTCTAATTGGAATTAAGGCCCTCTAAATGGGAGGGAATGTGTATGGTACTGTAAACAGCCAAAGACCCTGGCTGGAGGGATCACATATTCTAGAGAAAATCCTATTATTGCCACATTCCTAGACCAATGTAAATTCTTACTTTATTCTAAATATGCATCCTCACATTACAGACAAGTGTACCTTTCACCCCTCATCAAAGAAGCTTACTTTTGCAATAGATGGAGACTATTAAAGAATTCCAAAACTGGTCAAATGCAGAGTTTAAGTGTTTGTGAGACAATCGTCAAGTGACACCTCCTCAATACAACCTGTGCACTTAGGATGAATGCACTTTTAACCCTACCAGAGAAGTTTCCTTATGCAGCAGATGGTATTAACACAGAAATCCACAATTAGCCACTGGGTGGAGAATAAGAGGCTGCAGAATACTTATCCTTGAATAGAACAGCTACTTCAAACCTCTGCCTCCCAAGGCTCAGGGATCATTGTGCAAGAGGAGGCAGAAAGATTGTAAGAGCCAGAGGGTGGATGACTAAAAGGAAACAAATTCTTCCAGACAATTGGTCAGTAACTCATATTAACTCACAGGAATGATAGCAGCATGCTATCCTATGCAAGCTAAAACCAGACAAAATCCAAACACAGACATGGAGAAGTGGGTAAGAAATCCCAACCCAACCTAAGGAACTTTTGGAAATTGGTGGCTGCTTGGTGGAGGCGGGAGACAGTGTCTTACAGTTGGAATGCTTGTGGTCCCAATGACTGGATCCACACTGAAGGACATTGAGAAACACAAATCATATAATATAGGCATATATATATGTAAATATATATGAGTTTAAAAATTGGGCTGGGGCAGTGGGGGGAGGTGGAGAGAGGGGAGCAGATACAAATGCCGTCAAACTATATTGTATGAAAATCGCAAAAATTCAATAAAAATGCAAATATACATACACACACATATATATGTATGTATATACATTCTTTCTGGCCTCCATGAGCACTGCACTTGTGTGTACAAGTTCACACTCACACACACACATATACACATAATTAAAAACTTAAATTTGAAAAATGCCTTTCCTGATTCATCCTGAATTTTCTACTCTGGGCTGAGAAATGGATGCCAGCTAACTCTGCCTTCACCAACTCTACTGTTAGAAGCTCAGAGGCATGAGTGGGGGTCAGTGGCAGCTGCCACTTAACACAGAGGCCAGAGAGAACAGTGCTGGGAGGCCAGCGGCTCCTTCTTGGACTCAGAAATACATTGGTGACCAAAGAGGACACCACATGCTTTCCCTAGCATGTCCTGCATGGGAACATGAACTCATTTTGCCTCATTCATATTTAAGTGTTCAAGACAGTATAAAAAAACCCAAAATTACAGCTTTTAAAATTTGTAAATGTTGGTAACTGTGCTGGATAACTTTAGTATCAACTTGACACACCTGGGTTGAGGGAACCTCAATTGGGGAATTTCCTCCATTGGACTGGCCTGTGGCCATGTCTGTGGGGCATCTTCTTGATAACTGAGTGATGTGGGAGGGCCCAGCCCATTGTGAGTGGTGCCGCCCCTGGGCAGGTGGGCCTGTGTTGTATAAGAAAGCAGGTTGAGCATCAGCCAAGGAAGCAAGCCAATAAGCAGCATTCCTCCATGGTCTGTACTTCAGTTCCTGCCTCCAGGTTCCTGTCCTGAGCTCCTACCTTGGCTTCCCTATGAACTGTGACCTGGGAGATGTCAACTAAATAAACCCTTTCTTTCCAAAGTTGGTAGTGATAAGAGTGTTTTGTCACAACAATGGAGAAACAAACTAGAACAGAAATTGGTACCAGAGAGTGGGGCACTGCTATGACAGAACTGATGTTGGAGGACTGTGGAAGCATTTGTAACTTTTGACTGGAAAAGCCATTGAGTGCTCAGAGTTTGTTGTTGTGAATCTTGGAACAGTTATGCTGAAAGAGTTGTAGACAGTGGATGACTGGCTTGTAAGCTTCAAAGGGAAGTGGAGACTATCAGGGCTGTTTGTTTGATATTTGGAATTGAGAATCTGTGGGTTCTGGTTGGCTGAGGCTGAAGAATGAGCTGTGATTAAGACAAGACCAGAACCTGAAGTAAAACCTTTGCATTACTGGGACAGTTGATGCTGGTTAGCTGGTGCTGAAAAATCAGGTATAAGTAATAAGAGACCAAGATCACTGTGGTAAATCTTCTGCGAAATATTTTCTTGGGGTCAGTACATAGAACCTATGGTCCAGAGGGGGACTGAGGCTCCATCTCAAGCTGGAAACAGAACTTGGTAATGTGTAAGAGTCTCCTGAATGGTTGTGGTGTTGAAAGTGTGAATGGGTCATGGAGAGGGGATGAGGCTTGGCATCCTGAGAGGCCAGGAAAGGCCATTGGTGAAAGTGCAGCCTCAGTTGCAGTGAAGACCCCAGGATTGAAGGGGTCATTGAAAGAATCTGAGGCGTTGCACCCCAAGAGGCCAGAAGAGACCATTGGTGAGTGTGCAGCTACAGTTTTTGTGGAGATGCCAGCTTTTTGGAGATGCCAGGACCATGGGATGACTACCAAGCCTATGGGGGCCCAGGGGTGGAATGTGGTGGTTTGAATGAAAATGTCCCCCATAGGCTCCAAGTATTTGGACATTTTGTCCCCAGATGATGGCACCGTTTTGGGAGGTTTTAGAAGGTGTGGCTATCCTGGAGGAAGCACGTCACTAGGGGTGGGCTTAGAGAGCCCTTAAGCCTTGCCAGATCTCCAGTCCCTCTCTTAGTTCCTGTGTCTGCATGATGATGTGAGAGCTTAGCTTCTGCTCCTCCTCCAGCCACCTCCAGCCACCAAGCCTCCCTGCCATGATGGACTATAATTCCCCTGGAACCGTAAGCTCAAATAAACTCTTCCTTCTATAAATTGCTTGGGTCAGTGTTCCCATCACATAAACAGAAAAGTGACTAATACAGTAATTGTCGTGTGGACCTGGGTCATTGAGAAGAGCTGTGTGTGCTGTGGGTAGCAGAGTCAGAGAAGTGGAGCTGCCAAAACTCTTTGGAGCCCAGAAGATCTTGAGTGAATCCCAGATGTCCAGACCTGAGCTACTTTGCTTAGGTGTGCCTGATTCTTCCCTTTGAAATAAGATAGTACTTGTTTTGGATTTTATAGGAGCCTCCAGTTAAGAGACTTTTAAAAGAGACTATGAACTTTTAAGTGTTTGATTCTTTAAGGACTATGGGGCTTTTAAGGTTGTACTGTCTTATGATATTAATGTTAATATCATGTCTGGGGGACAAGAAATGGAAAGGTTATGGTTTAATAGTGATGCGTTTGTGTGTCAAGTTGACCAAGGGTCAATTGTGCTGGATAACTTTAGTGTCAACTTGACACACCTGAGGTGAGGGAGCCTCAACTGGGGAATTTCTTCCATTGGACTGGCCTGTGGCCATGTTTGTGAGGCATCTTCTTGATTATTGAGTGTTTTGGGAGGGCCCAGCCCACTGTGGGTAGTGCCACCCCTGGGCAGGTGGGCCTATGTTGTATAAGAAAGCAGTTGAGAGCTGGGCATGGTGGCTCATGCCTTTAATCACAGCACTTGGGAGGCAGAGGTAGGTGGATCTCTGTGAGTTTGAGGCCACCCTGTTGAGTTCCAGGACAGCTGGGGCTATAAGGGAGACCTTCTCTCAAAAAAAAAAAAAAAAAAAAAAAAAAAAAAAAAAAGAAAGAAAAAAAAAAAAAAAGAAAAGCAGGTTGAGTGGGGGCCAGAGGAGCAATTCAGTAAGCAGTGTAAGCATTGTTCCTCCATGGCCTATGCTTCAGCTCCTGCCTCCAGGTTCCTGTCCTGAGTTCTTACCTTGGACTTCCTCAGTGATGAACTATGACCCAGGAGATATAAGCCAAGTAAGCCCTTTCTTTCCCAATTTGGTATTGGTCAGAATATTTTGTCACAGCAATGAAGAAACAAACTAGAATAGCAACCAATTTAGATAAAAAGCATAATCTTTTAACGCCTTTAGTTCCAACTGCATAACGAACTCTGAAGGCTACATCTGGTGTGGTTGTATAAAAGCTCCAGACTCCTGGTTGGTAACCACCACTGTAGAATACTGTATTATATGTACATATACATATATATGTATATGTATAATTACCAATGTTTGAAAAAAAGCGTGAGCCTCAGTTGTCGCAAGAAGCTGTAGTTAACGGGATTTTATTCTATTTTCCCCCACTTATCTTACTTTCTAACACATCAGTGTGTTTTAAACTATGTGTTTAAGATCATTTATGTATGAATGTCATGAAATAGAAGCAATATTGAGGGGAATTAGATTAGAAAAATGGTGGTAGGGGAAGACACAGGGAGAGAATATGATCAAAGTGCGTGATGTGCTTATATGAAGATATCTCTTCGAAGCCCATTCTATGAAAATAAACATATATCCGTAAAAGTAAAAACCCGAGACTGGGGAGGAGGCTCAGTTGATAAAGTGCTTGTTGTTCAAGCATGAAGACCTGAGTTTGATTCCTAGCATCTATATAAAAGCTAAGCATGGTCACAAGTAGCTGGGGTAGTGGAGATAGAGGATCCTTAGGTCTTACTGGCCAGTCAGCCTAGCTAAATTGGAGCTCCTAGGTCGGTGAAACGACCCTATCAAAAAATAAAGTGGAGTGCTACTGAGGAAGGCACTCAGCATTGACCTCTGGCCTCCATGTGCAAGCACGTGTGCGTGCACACACACATTAATTTATTATTAAAACAGTGGGATAACCTCCTCCCTAAAATAAAGATATATACTTTCTCATAATTATTCATTGCTTCCTCTTTTAGTAAGTTAACCAAAGGTTCTTTCTGCTTTTATTGAATTTAGACTCAATTAGATCATCACTACAACAAGAAGAGGAAGTTAGCTAGTAAAATCTTTTGCATTAAGACACATTTAGTTAGGAAAACCAGAATTTTACTGCTAATAAACCTAAAGCAACACATCTTTTTAGGAGCTTTATATGAGAAATCTGTACTAGCCAGATAAATTTGGGACGTATGAGACAAGATATTCACAAGATGACCGCAGCATATTTGAGATCTTTACTATTACGTCTAAGTTTTCTTTTTCAAGATAACAGAAATTTTTTTTCAAGTTTTTCTATACCTTATTCTGAAAGACAAACTATGTGCATATAAGTCTTGATTCCTAAGATGATAAAAAGATTTTTTTAAAGATACAAGCTGGGCATGGTGACCCACACCTATAATCAATCGAAGCAGTCAGAAGGCTAAAGCTAGAGAATTTCTGCAAACTTGAGGCCAGCTTGAACTACATAGTATGTTTCAGGCCAATCTGGACTATGGAGTGAGACCCTATTTTAGAAAAGAAAAAGAAAGGAGGGGCAGATAAAAGATGAATTCCTCTGTCTCTTTCTGTTCTCCAGTGCCTGGGTTGAATCAGAAAGGCACATTTAATAAAATTACTCACGCCTCACCTCATCAGCTACCTCAAAATGATGAACAGAAAATAATTCCTCTGGAAATAATATTGGAAACTCAAAAAGAGCATGTTTCTGTTAGCCAAGGGATGTCCTGAGCTGTTTCAGTCAGGAGTGAAGAATAGCATCTGTGGATCTACTGCATTTCCAGATTGCGATGGTGCGTGCTGACTTCCATGACAGGTGCAAACAGTATGGGCTCTTGCTGGCCCACAATGGCAACCTGCCCTTTCAAAAATCTAATTACCTGAAGCATAGTCAGCAGACTGAAATTGATTTATTTTCACCTTTATCTTATATTCTTGGCATGATAAAGCAAATATTGTTAATTACTTATTTTCCAATGTCAAGTTCTTTACTGCCTGAGATCAAATGTGGCCAGTAAAGGGCAGGGTGGTCTACTGTCACATAAGAAATTAAATGATTGATTTTTCTCAGTGCAATGATAGAATGTTAGAGGGACATCAAAATGCCAAATTTAATGCCCTTATTAATAAGGTTAAGAAATTAAAACTTAAGAAGTCATGTATCTCCGTGCAAAGGGTCAGGTGAAAGATACTTGAAGCTTGGTGGCCCATTGATCTCCACTTCCTTTGTTGTCCCTAGACCTCCCCTTAACATTGGCTAAAGATGATTTTTTTCAAACAGAAAGGAGATGGTGAAATAAGGAGTTTTCAAGTATTAGGAAGGAAAGGTGGACAATGGAATGAAAAGAATTCTGGGTATAAACAACATTCTTAAGTATTTGATTTATAAATTATATTTGATGATTTGAATAAAAAACATACCTTCTATTCAGGAAATTAATATTTAAAGTGGGAGAGAAGTAAAGACTCCAAATGGAATTCATAGTGCCATAATTCACTTAAGATATAAAATATTGATGCTCTTAGATTTGATAAATCAAACTGTAATACTCAGAGAAATCACCAAGAACATCACACCAAAACATATGCAACAAAACACTAAAAACGAATCACGATCAAATCCTTAGACATACTATAACCCACAGGAAGACAGGAAAAGAGACACAGGGAATAAGTAGAGGAAAAAATGACAGATTTAGGTAGTAACATATTAGTAATTGCTTTAGATGTTCTAAATGATGAGTGGGAAGACTTGCTAAATAAAAACAACATGACCCAGTCTATATTATGTATAAGAAACTCATTTCATAATTAGTGAGTTGGATAGAGTATCAGGAAAGGCTCAAAATTGTGTGCCATGCAAACATTTCATTTAAATAGTTATGAGTAGCTATAGTAATGTCTGATAAAGCACACTTCTGAATAAATAAAATTACTACAGCCATAGAACATTACATTATGCTTTAAAGATCAATGATAAGGAAGACAGAATGTTAACTGTCCTTACATCAAGCCACAGAGCCTGAAAATGCGGGAATTCAATCCTAGCAGAGCCAGAAGGAGCAGACAGTTCCATATCTACGGCTGGAAACTGTGCTCTCCCTCAGCAACTATAGAAAAGCAGCCAGGGGGGTAGAAGAGCTGAACAACACGTTTGATTAAAATAATCTAATGAAAAATAAAATGCTATTCCACATCAGCAGAATATAAAACATCCACAGAACATTTGCCAAGATATATCCTGGGCTATAAAATAAATCCCAACAAATTTAATAGTATTTTAAAGAAATATACAGAGCATTTTAATTGACTAGAAAATTATCTATCAAACTAAACTTCTCTAATAAAAAAACAATAGAAAAATTTCCAAGCTATACTCTGTTATATAACTCACTAAATAAAGAGAAATTTTAAAAGAAAAAAAATTAAAAACAAAAAAAATGAAAGTACAGCATATCTAAACATATAATATGTAGCAATGGAGAGCTGATGGGTAACTTGAAATACTTATGTTTGATGTGAGTTCTCAAATTATTTTTCAAAAAGTAAAAAAAAAAAGCAGGAACTCAATATAAATAAAATTTTTGAAGCAAGGAAAATGTTGATGTATTTAAACTCTGATTTAAAAACATTCAATTAAATTGACAAACATCCAGTAAGGTAAACAAAACAAAATACATAAATCATCAATATAAGAATCAAAATAGAACATCAATGGTGATATTATAGCCATTAGAATGATAAAAATGGAATATTGTAAAAATGTAATACTTATCTAATGAATAATATAAAGTGATCAATTTCTGAATAGTAATTGTTAAAACTCAACAACAGCAAAAACAAAAACAACAACAAAATGCACTAAAAATAGAACTACTATATGTCTTAACTAGACCACCTCTGGGTGTATACCCAAAGAACTCTAAGTCAACAAACCACAGAGTTACCTGCTCATCCATTTTTATTACAGCACTGTTCAGAGTAGCCAAGTTACGGAATCAGAATCAGTGTAAGTGTGCTGGTAGCTTTAGTTCTCAACTTGACACTCCCAGAAAGAAGGAACTTCAACTGGGGAATTTCAGCAATCAAGAAAATGTCTTAGACACTTGCCTTCAGACCAGACTAATAAAGGAAATTCCCCAGTAGCTGTATTTTTAGTTTTTGTTGTTGTTGTCGACCTAAAAATAAAATTAAAATATTTAGACCTAAAAATAAAATGAAATTTCACTTATTTGTAAATGATATGATTTTCCATGTAGAAAATCCTAACGAATCCACCAAATAAGCAAACAAATAAATAAAATCTTAAAACAAGTGAATGGAATAGGTTTTCAAGATACAAGACTATACAAAATCACTAATTGCATTTCTGTGTATTTTTAAAAAGTATTTCATTTTTTATTTTTGTTTTTATTTTATGTGTATGAGTGTATTGCCCACATGTATGTGAGTGCACCCATGTTGTGCAATGCCACGGAGTTTAGAAGAGGTCTTTGGATTCCCCTGGAACTGTAGTTAAGGACAGTTCGTAGCTGCCGTGTGGGTGCTGGGAATCAAAACTGGGTCCTCAGCAAAAGCAGTCAGTGCTCTTAACTGCTGAGCCATCTCTCCAGCCCCACATTTCTGTGTATTAAAGCATCTAAAAATTGGAAAATACAGCATAATTTATCATTGCCCTAAAGAAAATGAGATCCATATAAATTTATATAGATTTTTATATATATGCATGTACATATATTAAAATACATACAAGACATATATGCTAAAATTATAAAATGTAAAATAAATGCAGAGTATATATAAATAAATTGAAAGTTTTTTTCATGAGTTGGAAGAACTGGCATAGTCAAAATGCCAGATCTTTCCAAATTGAATTAAAACTCTAATGTAATTTCTATAAAAATCTCAAGGAGAAATTTGTTGACATAGTCAAGCTTATTTTAAAATGTATACAGATCCTAAGGATTAGGAAAGTTAAAACAGCCTTAACCAAAAATAAAAGTGGGAGAAGTCACTCTACTCAGTGCTAAGGGTTAGTATTTAAGTATAGTACTAAAGAGAGTGTTGGATTCATTTTAGAGAATGAATCAGATCCATTTCTGATTCAAAGTTACTCAGAGCTCTTTTTCAAAAATTTTATTGATTCAAGAATTTCATACAATGTATTTTGATCATATTCAGACCCTCTCCTCCATCTCCACCCCCACCTTGCCCCCAGCACTCCCAACCCCACCTCCTATTAGCATTCATCTTATAAAACTCATCTATGGGTCTGGAGTGATGTCTTAGTGGTCAAGAGCGTTGACTGCTCATGCAGAAGACCCACGTTTGATTCCCAGCATCCACATGGCAGGCAAACAACTGTCTATAACTCCAGTTCCATAGGAATCCAATGCCTTTTTCTGACCTCCATAGGTATTACATGACATGGGTATACATGCAGGCAATACACTCATAAAAATAAAATAATAAATAAAATATTTTTTAAAACTCATCACAACTAGGTGCCAGAGAGAGCACATCTTACTAGAAGGTCACTGATCTATAATTCTTGAACACAGATAGGCCCATTCACTTTTCCTTATACATGATTTTAGGTCAGAATACACCAAGTTTCTTGTAATAGAATTTCTACATTTGTTCTCTGTTACTCCTACACACTGCTTAGGATTGTTAAGTAGGGAGTTCTCTCTTCCTCAGATATCAGAAATGCTTGGGTTTCCTCATCAAAGTCAGTTACTCACAGCCCAAGTACATGTAAGCTATACTTTGGTTGTCCCAGGGTCTCACACAACACAATCACCCCACTGTGGTTCAAGGCATTCTGCAACAGGCTAACTCCCCAAAGGGCTTTACAAAGTCATGTTTTGCTGAGAGCTGCCACAACCACCATCTTTGTTCCTGAGCTACTCAATTGCCAAGTTCCTTCTCCAATGCACCCAGTCTGTTACTTGGATGATGATGATGTCCTAGCCAGCCAACCATGGGCATGTTGTACAGTGGCTGCTTGGAAGCCAAGCCCCTGGCAAGAGAGATGGATTGGGGTATAGCAATGGTGGGGTGGTTGCAATGATGTCCTGGCTACACCCACCACTAGGGACTGGGGCTCAGGCACCCCAGGGACCTGCCTGCCTGGGTCCACCTGAAGGCTTGTATCTAAGATATATAAAGAACTCTCAAAACTCAGCAGTTGAAAAGAATGCAGTTAGGAAATAAACCAAAGACATGCAAAGACATCTTATTGAAATGGATGTAAACAAACCATAAGGTACTTAACACTTTTATTCAGGTATGCTTCTCAGTTTTTGTCAACTTGATACAAATTAGAGCCACCTGAGAAAAGGGAACCTTACCTGAGGAATTTCCTCCATCAGATTAGCTTGTGGGCCTGTCTGTAAGGCATTTTCTTGATTGCTGACTGATTTAGGAGGATCCAGCCCACTGTGGGTGGTCCTATCCATGGGCCTGTGGGCCTGGGCTGTATAGTAGAAGTAGCTGAGCAAACCAGGACACAGTATTCTCCATGGTCTCTACTTCAGTTCCTTCCTCCAGGTCCTACCTTGAGTTCCTGCCTGACTTCCCTTAAAAATGAACTGTTCTTTGGAAGTATAAGATGAAATAAACGCTTTCCTCCCCAAGTTGTCTTTGGTCATGGTATTTTATCACAACAATGAAAAGTAACTAGAACATTAGGGAACTATAAATTAAAATAACTAAAATAAAACTAGTGACACCACCAAACACCAAATGTGAAGGCAGATGCAGAAAACCCAGATGTTGTAGCTTGAACCTGAAATGTCCTCCTCAGGTTTATTCACATTCTGAATCACCTGTCTACAGCTATTTGGAAGGCTGTGAGACTTTAGGAGGTAGGGCCTGGCTGGAAAATGTAGGTTGCTAGGTGGCCTCTGCTTCCCACCTACTTTGATGTGAACAAGCAGACCACACAAGCTGCCACTGCCATGAGTTCCTCCATGCCTCTCCCCCAACAATGCACTGAGACCCTCAGAAACAATGAGCCACAATCAAGCCTCCTGTCTCAAGTTCTGTCAGATATTTTGGTCACAGAAATGGGAAAAGTAACTAGTACAGTGGCCATCCTCCGATTGTTAATAGACATGTAAAATAGTATGGCAGATTTGTACTAAACATAAGACACAGCCCAGGTATTGAACTTCTGCATATGCAAACTTACTGTTTTGTTCCACTCAGGCTGCTATAACAAAGTGCCATAGACTATGTTTGTTACAAAATAACAGAAATTTCCACCATTCTGGAACTTGGTAAGTCCAAGATCAAAACAGATTTGATGCATGGAGCCCATTTCTGGTTTTTAGACCACTGTCTTTCGACTCAATCCTCACATGGTAACAGGGGTGAGGAATCTCTCTCTCTTCCCCCTTTCCATCTCTCGCTCTTCCTCTCAACTTCTGGGTTTTGAAGGGGAGTTACTATTTTTTGCATGTATCTGTATGTGTAGTATGTGTGCATGTCCGCATGCTTGTTTGCATACGTGTGGGCACACATGTGCAGGTGCACATTCACATGAGTGCATGTGCATGTGGAGACCTGAGGCTCAATTCAAGAGTCTTCCTCCAGCTTGCTCTGGGGATCCTCTCTCTCTCTCTCTCTCTCTCTCTCTCTCTCTCTCTCTCTCTCTTCCAAGTCCTGGAATTATAGCCAGGCCATCACGCCCACTCAACATTTACATGGGTTCTGGCGATCTGAACCTTGGTCCTCATGGCTGTGGTTGTGTGGCAAATGCTTTACCTCCTGAGTCATCTCACCATCCTTCTGGTTTTTTGAGATAGGCTTTCACTATTAACCAAGGCTAGCCTGGAGCTAAAAAAAATCCTCCTTTCTCAGCTTCCCAAGTGCTTGGATTACTACTCTCATTGCTGGGGTGTGCTTCATAAAAGCATCAGTCTTACTCATTTATGAATGCCATTGAATCACCTCCCAAAGTCCCCACTTCCTTATACCATCACCTAGGAGGTTAGGATTCCTACATGCATGAATTTAAGGCAGATGCTGCATTCAAACCTTGCCTCTCTCCAAAGTTCATAACATAACAGGTAAAACATTCATTCCCTTTGATCACTGAAAGATTTAACTTGAGACTCATCTAAACATCATCTAAATCAGATATAAATGAGACATAATTTGCAATTTATTCTGAGGAAAATTCACATGCATTCAAAATATAGTGGTAGACAGGTCCAACCCACTAAAAAATAAAGACACTCAACAAACTACTTTAGGAGTGCAATTCCCAGAGCAGAATAAAAAATAACACAAAAAATGAAGAGAATAAGAGACTGAAGAATGCTTATCCCTGAATAGGACACCTATATCAAACATGTTCCACCCAAGGCTCAGGGATTACTGGAGAAGAGGGGGCAGAAAGATTGTAAGAGCTAGAGGTGGTGAATGACCACAAGGAAACACAATTTTCCAGTTACTCATATTAACTCACAGCAGTGGTGACACTATGCACAAGACCACCCTATCTCAAACTAGACAAGTCCAACCATAGAAATGAGAAGTAAGAAGCCCCAACCTTATCTGAGGAACTACTGGCAACCAAGATCTGTGGGAGGGGAGAGTCAATTTTGCTTAAGGATAAGACACAGGCTCCAGTGGATGGACATATAATTGACTTGATAGGACTTAATATATATGACAGAGCACATAAAATTAGGCAGGGAGAATTAAGAGGGGCGCAGAGAGGGGGTCCAAATATGATCAAACTATATTATATGAAATTCACAAAAATTCAATAAAAATAGGCCTAAGAAAAAATAAAGTCAAGATAACATGCACCCCAAATTACCAGTATCATGATATTGAACCCCAATGCAAATGACCTAGAAGATAATCCAGACAAAGAATTCAAAAGAATGTTCTATGTTTAAAGAAGTCAATGAAGACAAATAAAAGAGCTGAATGAAACAAGAAGTGCATACAGGGAAAGAAAGAGTCTGAGAGAGGGGGATGGCAGGAAACATGTTACCAAGAGGAAGATGGGTAAACTGGGAGTATTCAACTGGGAAGTAAGGAGGGAAGGACATACAAGAAACCATGGGGGTAAAAGGGAAGAAGGAACTCAAGGGGGGATAATAGGAGACAGATATTATCAAGGGGAAAATGGGGTGCTTAAACTGGAGATGGAGGAGGGAGGTTAGACAGGGAAAGAGAGAGAGAGAGAGAGAGAGAGAGAGAGAGAGAGAGAGAGAAGAGACAAAGCTTAGGTTGTGTAAAAAGTCAGAGGGAAATGTTTTAACTCAAAACCCCTCTGAAAATTACACATACAATATCTGAACATGAGTGCATGTGTATACCTGAAGGTTATATAGCAAAGAACACAGTGTCAGACAGGAGACACCTCCTTTCAAGAGGGTAGTCCAAGAGACTCCCAAAATAACACAGATTATTGCCACAGCCCTTGATTATCTCCCAGATCTTGAAGGTAAGACCCTATTGCTGAAGACAGGACATACTTTGGACACAGGATTTGGAGCAATGGAGCTGGAAATGACCTGGAAGCCTTCTCCATGAAGACTAGCTCTCATAATTCTAGAGGATACTATGCAAGTTGCTAAGGGAGAAAACTGATCAATGTTCCAACCCAGCTGTAAACCCTAATAACCACAATGACTGGCACAGAAAACTATTTCTATTAACGGAGTAGTGGCACTTTTATCTAGGGGATAATCAACAGCTATCTAATTGGACTTAGAGCCCTCTCAATGGAAGGTAACTCACAGGTGGCACTGTAAATATAGCCAAATACACATGGCTGGAGAGGTCATAGATCCTAGAGAAAACCCCAGACAAAATATCTCCAGACAAATGACATTTCTTACTGTATGCTAAACATAAAACCTTATATTTACAGATAAGTACACTGTACACCACTCATTAAAGAAGTTTCTTTTTGCAACAGAGGGAGGCTATTACAGAGTTCCACAACTGGTCACACACAGATAATATATTTCTGATAGATGCCCAGCCCTAAGTGACACATTTACAGTGGAATCTCTAAGGCTCATGGAATATAGCAGAACAGGGGTAGAGAGAACACTAGTACATCTTTCAACTCTCTCCAACGAAGTTTTCTCATACAAGAGAGTGTAATGCACAAAGACCACTACTGGCCAAGGTGCAGAGAATAAGAGACTGAAGAGTGTGTTTCCTTAGATAGGACTCCTATATTATACCTCACTCACCCATGGCTCAAGGACCATTATAGAAGACAGGGTGGAAAGATTGTAAGAGCCAGGTTTGGACCATGACCACAAGGAAAGAGAGGCTTTCAGGCCTCTGGGAAGTTGCTCATATGAACTTGCAGCAGTGGTGACAGCCTACACATAGGCAGAACTGGTAAAAGAAAGGAGCCAGGGGCTCCTCCCAAGGCCGTGTGACCCCTGAGGAACAGATCCTCAAATGGCCTTAAAAATAAAAAGTAAATTGGTTTATCTGGGCCAACTGTATGGCCTTAAACACCCAAAAAGGTAAGTATAACCAAAGACTAAAGGGGCCAATACAATTTTTAAGAGTCCATATGTACAGCTAAAGGCTACATAACAAGCAACAATGCCAGATAGGAGATACCTTCTTTTGAGTTGTTGGCCAGGGTGGCCCAAGGGACTCCCAGATAGTAACCCAGCATAGAACTGGGAAAATGAACAGCAGATCCCTATCTTATCGAAAGGAATATTGACAACTGATTGCTGCTAGATGAGGAACAGCTGACCTTCCTAAAACAAAGACCTCTAGATAGGCTGACTAGATTCACCAGATGGACAAGTAGTGGGGAACAGCTGGGGGTGCCGACAAAACAGAGGACAGTAGTAGGGATGACAGAGTACAAGGGCTGTAGTGGGGGGAGGGAGGCTATGGGAGGGTGCCATCTGGGAAGTGGGTGTATAGATGAATAAGATGATTTGGGATGTTCTGCGTGATATATACACAAAAAAATCAACAAATTTTTAAAAAATTAATTATATTTGAGGAGGGAGCATAAAAATTTACGTCATGTTAATTAGTAGAGGTGATAAACATCACCATTGAAATCTGCCCTATGACTTTACAAATATACACAGGTGCCAAGGATCTGAGTGCAACCGATTATGACTAGTAATAATCAGGTACATACAGATTAGAGACTTGTGTACCAACACCTCAGTGTTATTAGCAAAAATAATGAGTCTTTCTGTAAGAACCAGTGTATTTTAAAATGAAATAGAGCTCTTTTTTAAAGGTTAAAAACATTCAATTTTATGTCTTACAGGGCTTATACTGAGTTCAATATTGTATAACTGTATTAATTCAACAGCGAACCTAAAAATTTTATAGCCACAAAGAGATATATCTTTGTTCTGGAAACTGTTATTGAGTATGTTAAAGCTGTAATGAAATGCTTCTAAAAAAATTAAAAAAAATATGAATTAGCCGAAACCTGGAAACATCCCAAAGTTTAGAGGTTTAGTAAACTGTGGTACATCTATATCACGAAATACTAACAATAATAAGGAATGATCTGTTTTAGAGGCAACAGCTTGGATAAATCCTCCAGGAAACCAGGTTGAATGGGGGGAAGGGTGTGTGGAAATCAAAGCAAGTGCATGCTATGTGTTTCCATTTATATAATGTTTTGAGATGACACGTGTTTAGAAATAACAAAAGAATAAGATATTGCCAGAGGTTAGTAATAGAAGTGCTGGAGATGAGGTGGATGTGGTCATAAAGGATTCTTGTGATGGGACCACTTGAGCATTATGATGGATGCATACAATTACGTATTTGACCAAACTGTGTAGAACCATCATACACATAGAAAAATGACTGAAAGAAAACAGGAAGTCTGGGTAATATAAATGGATTTTAACAATTTCTATAGTCTGAATTTTTTTGCCAACTTTGATTATATAAATAGCTACCCCCAAATACCTTCTGAGTACTTTCTTTATTTTTATGTATTTTTCATACTATTAATAGTGCTAAACCTATAGAGAAACCCAAGGAAAAAATGGTGCCTGACATCTTCATAGTTTGCAGGAGCCTCTGATAGCTAAGGGTACCCCCACTGGCTGCTGAGATTTAGGAACAGCTTTCTTTATACAAGGGATTATTATGCCAGCAACCCCATGACCTTGGAAAAAAAACTCTAAGTCTTATAAGGCAGGAACTCAAGTGACAGCTTTCCAGAGGTCTCAGTTAAGTTACATTCAGATTTATCATGGACAGAAACTGATATAATAATGTATATTGTTTTCTTAGACTCTAATTCTATAATCAATTACAGTGCATAGAAAACGAGTATAACCAGAAGTAAAACTGCACTTCAAACCAAGAAGAAAGTATGCATGACTGATACCTCACTTGTCTAACTGGTCATGGGGCTAGCGCTGGTTGGCTTCCTGTTTATTAGACATGAGGCATATACCATGTGCTGCTGCCTTCAGCCAATACTTCAGGTCTTAATGTCAAAAGGATCTGAAACCTGAATAGTGCTACTTCGGGCGGGGGCATTAATTTGCTATTAACTATGACTACTGGAAAAATTGTAGTAAGAGACATTAAGAGACTGCATACATTTCCTGAGATTGCTGTAACAAATTGCCAGAAATGTACTGACCTTGTCTTTGAATGCATCTCTCTAATCTCTGCCTCCTTCACGTGGTCTTCTCAGTATTTCTTCTCTTCTATGTCTTTTTCTCTTGTTGTAAGGATACTTCCAATTTGATTTGGGACTCATCTCTATAACCCAAAATTATCTCAGTTCAAGATCTTTAACTTAATTAAACTGGAAAAAAAGACCCTCTTTCCAAATAAGACTATATTTAAAGGTAGCCATATTTTTCCAAAAAATCCTTGGATTTTAAACAGAGTTTTTTCTGGTTCCAAAAGCCCTATTTATACTTGATAATTAGAATTGGTCACCCAGAGAGTACAAAGACCCAATATGCCTGTTACCCCCCTTGACTATAGTTTAAGTCCTGAGAAGTCTAGAAGGCCAGATGGCAGACCCAACTTCCAGCTCAATAAACCATTATTGTGCCATCTGGGAAATAAGACTCCAAGATTAATAAAGCTAAAGTGTCAGGGATGAAAAGCAGAGCACGTTGATTGTTTTATTGGCTGTAATATCGAGGAGAGTCTGCCTACATTCAGTCCTTGCTTTAGCTGCAGTCAATCAGGGCCAGGAAGAGCCAACACAGCCATGACGATTTAGATCTGGGAACTGACTCACAGGATGTATGTGAATATGTATGGTACATTTCTACCATGCTCCCATATATGACCTGCTAGATGGTTCAACTGTATCCAATCTACAATTACAAAATTATCGAATCACTCCCTTGTGGTAAATAATTCACAGTCTCTTTATTGACTCCAAAGGAAAAATATTAGGCAGTTATTAACTCCAGTCCATAATCACTCTTCCAAGTAGAAAAAAATGAACTTTTATAGCATGTCTTTTTCTTAGTGTTTAGAATAGAAACATCTAGAGGAGGAACTGTGAAATATGGTTTAAATCAAAACATCATGCTTGTCCAAAGTTATGTCCAAGGGAATTAACTCACATAGTGAAGACAAAAAAAGAACAAAATATATGCAGCAAATACATAAGACAAATGTTGGTTAGCATAGATGCTTTGCAGAATGACGAGAGGAGACAGTCTGACGAATGACCCAGGTAGCTGAAAAGACCGAGGATGAGAATTCTTTCAGGCCATAAACAAAAATGGGAAGAAGCTGGATGGCTACCTAGAGTAAAAAATGTCTGGTAAGCCTGGAGCATATTCATGACAGTGGTATAATATGAGGTCCTCAAGCGTAGTCTATAGCATGTAGGACTTTGGAAACTGAGCTAAGAGTTTAAATTCATTGTTCATCATTAAATACATTCTCTGCACCCTCATTTTGAATAATCAAGTTCCATGAATTGTACTGACATACACATGGTAGATTTCAACAAATGTTTGCCAGACTTAATTTAAGCTAGGCCTATAATCTAAGCATCTTTCCCTCTCCACTACATCAAGCAGTATCTCTACTAAAGGAAAAGCATACAAATAAATGAAACCCAAAGGCATCTGCTCCTGGGACATTTCCAGGATTATCCTTTGAGCACACTGGGTAGCTCATTCCCCTAAGTATTTTGGCACTTCATTTATAGTGTTCACGAATTCAATGAGCTCTTTAGCGAGTAATTTGACTTAAGACCATGAAAAACAAAAAATAAATCTGGGTCTAAGGAGACTGTGGCATACATCCAGTTCAATATCACTGATTGAATATAAACAAGATATTCCTCCATTCCAGTCCAAACTCATAAATGATATGACATATAAACATATTTTATAAACATACAACTTACTGTGAAACTAGGGAGAGAACTTGCATACAGCAGAAATTTAGAGTCATTCCTCAAATAGCCAAGACAGCTGGCTATTTTCAAATGAAAATACCCTAGCTACAGTTTCAGTTTCAGATCCCACGTGGCTAGTGTCTGAGGCACACCATATCTGCACAGCTGAGGCTTGAACCATTCCAGACAGAGGAAGAACAGATATAAGGGATTAAATGATAGAGTCTGCCCACAATACCTAATGTGAGGCCTGATCACCTTGAAGCAGGTCGTTCACTTGGATCAGAGTCTTCAGATTGCACTAGATTCCTAGGACTGCACTAACAAAGTAGCGCAGTCTGCAGCAGCAGACTGGGTGACCCAAAACAACAGAAATCCATAGTCTCCATTCTGGAGGCTGGAAGTCCAAAATCATGGAGTTAGGAAGGCCAAGCTCCCTCTGAAAGCTTTAGCAAGGAATCCCTCCTTGCCTTTTCCTGGCTTCTGGTGGTTTGCCAGTAGTTTTAGACACCCCCAACTTCACATCATCCTTGACTTCTACATTCACCTGGTGCTTCCAAGGATCTCTTCTCCTCTGATGATTCTTGCCATAGTGGATCAAAGGATCTACCCACAGTGTGGCTTCATTTTAACCTAATTGCATGTGAAATGACTGTATTTTAAAATAAAGTCAAAGTCGGGGCTGCAGAGATGGCTCTGTGGTTAAGAGCACTGGCTGCTCTAGTAGAAGACCTGGGTTCAAATCCCAGCACCCACATGGCAGCTAACAGCTGTCTGTAACTCCAGTTCCAGGGGATCTGATGCCCTCTTCTGTCCTCCATTGGCATTGCATAACATGTGTGCACTTACTTATGCAGGCAAAACACTCCTACGCATAAAATAAGAATAAATAAATAAAAAGTCAAAGTCTAAAGTACTAGGGATTGAGACTTAGCATACCTTTTTGGAATGCACTAGCTCAATTCATAGCACTTGGCACGAGTTAACAAATCGACCACCCAAATTATTCATGTATGACGGTATAATGAATATTATTTCTGACATAGTCAACCTATTACAGTGATACATATAATGCATTTATTATATGTAATTGTATCCTTGCTGGTTACTGCTAGCTGGGATTTCTTTTTCTTACATATTCATATGCCCATAAACTATGGTTTTATCAGATTTTAAATATTATACAAATGTTCTTTTGCAAGAGTCCCGTTTACATTGGAAAGCTAGCTAATTTTTTAAAATTGCTATATGATGTTGATTACAGTGTTATAATTGATTTTATCAATTTTTGTCAAAGAATAAGCTTTTGACCTCCAAGAATATATGTTATGCTTTATCCATGTCCAGTTTCTGTCCTTTATCAGTCTGTGTGTCGTTTGGAGAATGACATCAGGTGATGGTATCAGGGTTCTCTTGCATTCTGAATTATAGTTGGATTTGGTCATACAAGGTACCATCAGGAGATCAGCTGGAAGGAGGAAAGGGACAAGCTATATTCCTTTACTGACCCACAGATTTAATTGCAGCTGCAATTTTTCTACCAGTGTCCTAAAGTCAGGTAGGTGCTTACCCCCATTGCTCCAGTTTTCCAGATTCCAGTAACACTGTTTCAACCCCTTACTCCTCAGGTCAAATGATGACAAGGATTTCCAGCTTTTGCCACTTCCTGGGTGCTTTACTTAACCTTGTTGATTCCTTAATCTTGCTGGTCCCAGTGTAAATAGCTCAGAAGTAACCACCCTACAGCACAGTCCACCAAGTTACATCAAGGCATTGGGTCACTCATAAGTTTGATGAGCGCACAATTTCTTGCTAGGGGCAAGTGGACTCTTGGGGTGCCGAGACAAGCAGTGACTGGTGTCTTTACTGAAATAATCAAGCTCTGGCATGTGATGTGAACCACTGACCCAGCAAATGCTTTCTTTTTAGTTTTCATCAATAACTAAAACCTACAATGCCTCACCTTTGCCCCAGAGTCTCAGCTGTACAACCTTCCTGTCTTTCATCCAAGTGATTCCTGATCTCTGTCATGTTTGGGTCTAGACTAGAGCAGTGATCCTCAAAGCATTGCCTGCAACCCAGTGTCTGGTCTAAGCTTCTCACTTGTCCCTGGTGAGTCAGGAAGTTTGCACTAGAATGAGAACTAGGTTGCTAAGCACACTGGTTCAGCAGACGTTCTTTTCTTTTTCTTAGTCTTTGGGGCAGCAGTGCATCAATTTACAAGAGCTGGTACAAGCTCCTTACCTCATTGATGCAGGCAGGTACTTTGAATAATTGCTCCCTGCTAGAGGGAACTTGAATATCTTACTATCCAACAGAACGTCATGTTGGGGTATCCCAATTCTATGATGTCATCCGGAAGAAGCTACCAAGGAGTCCCTCTGGAAGACAAACACATGAGAAACAAGAGAAACCCACTTGAAATGTTTCAATGTGGGCGTTAAAATGAGAAACAAATGCTTACACTGTACAACGGATAGTCTAAAGTACCCTAGCACGGTGTATATTTCACTGAAGTTGAGAAGCAACAAATACAATATTTGGATGTACTATTGTGATCCATCTACTAGGTAACTTTAATGCTACCTGTTCCAAGAGATGTTTGGAATAGAGGGCTCTGCAGCAGGCCTAAGCTTCTCTACAGCTGATATGCTACTTAGGCCTCTTGTCTAGTAGGCAGAGTGATATTTGAAGTATTTTTCACCAAAGGAGATAAACTGTGCTGCCAATCACGGCAACATCACACTGCAGATCCTTTGGAGGAAGGCTGGTTTAGTGGCTGCTCTTCCCCACTGGTGAAGTTGCTTTTGTCAGCTACTTGGTCTTCATAGAACAGGAACAGCTGTCAATGGCAAGGAACGCCAAGTGATTATGAGGATAAAGCTATCATCAAAAACTTGAGTGTTATCTGACCCAAGACATTACATAGTCAGATGTGTGCTTTAGCGTTAAACGTACACGGCCTATGTAAGACTAAGCCCAAGCAGCTTAAGAAACCATGAGTAAATTTCAGGCAAGAAGGCTCTAACTCCTCTGGTGAATGCACCTGCTCTCCACTGCCTCTCCCTGAGCTCACACCCAGAGCCTCAATGACATGCAGAAATAACTGTGGTTTTCTTAGTGAGGGACCAGATTGTTGGTTGGCATGTCGCTACTTCTTCCACCCTCCTTGTTTTGCAAGGCTTAGTACAAGGGTTGGGGAACGATTGTCTGTGAGCCACAACCAGCCTGCCACCTGTTCTGTACTGCTCCCAAGTCAAGAGTAGATTTTCATTTTTAAATAGTTGAGGGAAAAAAATGAAGGAAAATTAAGAGTGTATAGCATGTAAAGATTATCTGAGATTCAATTTTCAGTGTCTGTGGGTACTTTGCAGAGCAAAGCTTAAAAATGCTGGGTAGACAGCATTTTCTAGAAAACATTTATTAAAACTTGGTTTAGGGGGCTGGAGAGATGGCTCAGCAGTTAAGAACACTGGTTGTTCTTGCAGAAGACCTGGATTCAAATCCCAGCACCCATGCGGCAGCTAACAACTGTCCCTAACTCCAGTTCTAGGGGATCTGACGGCCTCTTCTGTCTTCTGTGGCCATTGCACGATACGGTAATACACTCATACACATAAATTAAAAGCAATAAATAAAATATTTTAAAGCTTGATTTAGAAGCCAAGAAATACTACCAGAAGATTGGATTCCACAAATGAGAGGTGCTTATAGGTGACTTGGAAGGATGAAAAGAAGATACCATTACCCTAGATGTTGAAAGCAAGCTGCACAGGTTTCGGTGCAGGGAAGGTTGGCAGGGGGTAGATATTCTCTTATAAATGAGCGATAATGAACTATGACTCCAACACTTTATGATTTCAGAATTTTGATAACTGTTTTCACCCAGACTTTATTCTTCCACATGACTAAAGATATTTGTGTAAGCATCGCATTCCTATATGGAATCTTCTCTCCTGGAAACATTTCAAGTGGGTAGTTCTCTGTTTTGGTTAGTTTGCTCATTGTTGTGACAAAATACCTGACCAAGAAAAGGAGGAAGGCTTTGGTTTGTTTCGCAGTCCGAGGATGTTGCCTGCCGTGTGGGAAAGGCATGGTGGCAGGAGCCTGAGGCAGCTGGTGACATTGCCTCTGTAGTTACAAGGCAGACAGAGAGGTGGAAGATGGTTTTCTCTTTTTATTCAGTCCCAGACCCCAGCCTATGCAATGATGCTGCCAATCTGTAATGGGGTGGGTCTTCTATCTAAATTAACCCAATTTAGAAACTCCTTCATAGGCATGCCCAGAGGTTTGTCTCCTAGGTAATAGCTAGCTCTTGTCAAGTTGACAATCAGCATTAACTGTCACACTCTCATTTTTTCTTTTTCATTAATTCTTAAAGTTGGATAACAAAATATTGAGTTTTAAGACAGCCAATTTCTTACATACTTTGGTTTAAACTTTTTAAGCATTATTTTTATTTTATGTGTTGAGTGTATTGTGTGCATGTATGTAAGTGCAGTGCCTGCAGAGGTCAGAAGAGGCCATTAGATCCCCTGGAACTGGAGTTACAGACAGTTGTTAGCCACTATGTGGGTGCTGGAATTTGAACCTGGGTCTTCCATGGGAGCAGCCGGTGCTGGTGTTCTTAATCGCTGAGCCATCTCTCCAGCCCTAAGCATTTTTTTTCTTGATTTTTAGAAAATCTGTATGAGTGTTTTGTCTACATGTGTGTAAGTGCACCCATGTTGTACAATGCCTGCAGAAGCCAAAAAAGGACATTGGATCCATGGGACTAGAGTTAAAGGTGATTATTATCTACCATGTGGGTGCTGAGAACCAATCCCATTTCCTCTGAAAGAGCAGCCAGTGCTTAATGGCCGAGTCATCTTCCCAGCCCTATGATTCATTGTTATTCATCCTGGTCCCTACTATTCTCCCCTCTTCACCCAGATTCTTCTTCCTGGAACCTTCTTCCCCCATAATATGTATTCCACTACACTCTCGTGTTTCCCTTCTCCCTCCCTTAGGATCTCTTCTTCCTTTCTCATGGTCTCCTTCTGTTTCTACGTTACAGAGAGAGAGAGAGAGAGAGAGAGAGAGAGAGAGAGAGAGAGAGAGAGAGAGACACACATACACACAAATGTAAATTAAGATCTATGATCCCTATAAGAAAACATGATATTTCTCTTTTGGAATCTGACCTATTTAACATAAATGATTTCACATCAGTTGTAGTGAAATTCTTGCAAATGTTATGATTTAATATTTTCTTTGCAGCTAAATATAATTCCATTGCATATATGTACCATTTTCTTTTTTAAATTTTTTGTATTTTTTTTTGTATTTTATGCACATGAGTACATGTATATGAGTTTTATCTGCTTGTATGTAAGTACACCTGTGTCATGCAATGCCTATGTAGGCAAGAAGAGAGCATTGGATCCCCTGGAACCAGAGATATCAGTGGTTGTTAACCACCATGTGGGTGCTGGGAACCAAACTCAGGTTACAAGAGCAGCCAGTGCTTTTTTTTCAGTTTATTATTTATTTAATAACCACATACTTAGAAGAAGCATTTCATTACAACAGCAATGACATGTTCAATAACAATTTTCTGAGCTAAGATGCATCTTTTTGAAAATTGGCTGTAAATTTTTAGGTTTACAGTTGAATTGTTACAGTTATACAATATTTTACTCAGTCTAAACCCAATAAGACATAAAATTAAATGAGGTTTTAACCTTTAAAAAAGATCTTCATTTCATTATTAAAATACACAGTTTCATACAGAAAAATTCTTTTTCAATGCAATTGACATTGGATGTTCGCACATGCATTTCTAATCTCTAAATATCTGATTATTACTAGTCACTGTTGGTTACTTTCTGAGCTTCTAGGCATCTGAGCATGGATATAAAGTCATCAGGTAGATTTCAATGGTAATGTTTTTCACATCTACTAATTATTGTTTTTTTCATAACCAAATGATTAGAAGAGGCATTTCATTACAACAGCATTGACAGTACTTTTAACTGCTGAGCCATCTTTCCAGCTCCACGACATTTTCTTTATTCATTCATCTCTTGATAGACACCTAAGCTGGTTTCCTTTCTAAGCTATTGTGAACAATGTAGTAATAAACGTGGATATGCAAGTGTGCCTATGGTAGTTCTATTTTTGGCTTTTGAGAAACCTCCATACTAGTTTTCATGGTGGAATAGCTCTAACTTTTTACACAAAGTACAACTGGATCAACTATGAAGAGCAATGAATCAATTAAACACACACCATGCCAGTAACTAGTGCCTAGCTACAGTGATGAGAATTGTGCCCTAGAAAAGAATATAATAAAAGAATCCTTATGTATTTTGGGAAATAAGGCAACTTTTCCTTGAGGATGTGCAAAGCAATCTTAAATCTGACAGAATATGAAGGATTGTAGCAAAGAAGTGGGGCTTTTTGGGTAGAGAGGATGTTGTAGGAATGAGACATGCCCTGTGCAAATAACTATTTAGCAGGAATAACAGGAATGCTGCTGGTTTTGACTACTTGTTCCCTCCAAAGCCTGTGCTGAGATTTAATTTCCATTTTGACAGTTTTTGGAGGCAGAACTTTTGAGAAGTCTTTGGACTGTGAGAGCCGATTCATCCCCCATTTCCTTGCTTTTCTGTTCTCTTCTTCCAAACGATGACACTTCAAGAAGGCCTTCACCACGTCTCCACCCCTTGCTCTTGAACTGTCCAGCCTCTAGGAGTGTGAGGACCTGTTTTTATAGATTACCCAATCTAAGGCCTTGTGTTACAGAAAGACAACAAGGTCTAAGGCAGGTGCTATTACTATAAACAGAAAAAATGCTAGTGGGACTGGAGCTCACAGAGCAAAGTGCAAGATAAAGTGAAGAGAGAGGCTGCTCAGTGCAAGACTAGGCTGGGTTAGCGGTTATGGCTTTTCTCTCAAGAGTCATAGTATTCTTTTGATGTAGGTCATGAAAACTGTATCACAGATGACACAGAGATGGCTCTTCACTAATGGATGGGAGAGTTGTGAGAGAGAAAGGCATGACCTAAAAGACAAACTATCTTAGTGATTTGTGTATCCGTGGGTACAGCTGGGAATAGTGCAGATTAATTTAAAGACACACTATGGGGGATTTGATATGGAAGGAGATTCGACTTCATATTAGTGTTGAACATTTCTCCAGGCAATCTGAAAGGTATTTATAGGATATGTTTTCTGAGGTAAAATTTAAACTGAAAGACTCAATTTGAATTAAGGTCGAGAGAGACTGTTGACTTTTGTTAATGATGGGCTTTTGTGGTTCTTGAAGTGAGACAGAAGCTTAGAGATACAGGAAATTGGTGGCTTTGGTAAAGTAAAACCATTGAGTTGTTTCATGTTAAAAGGAGGCTTTGCAAGATTTTTCTTTAAATCGTACTGTAGCAATGAAGTATACAGGTAATGGAACTTGTGAGGAGGAGGTGAGTAAAGCCAGATGTTTCAGGTTGTGTCTACAGTTACCCCAGTCTGGCGATCTCCTGTGAACAAGGCAAGGAAAAGAAGGCTAAACTAAGTGATTTCGGGACTTCAGACACAAGGAAATATTGTTTAAAATTAAAAGTACTGTTATTGTCTCAGGGTGAATAACAACATCACAAAATAGATCCATAGGCATTTTTAGTGGCTAGGAAAGGAAAAAATAGCATTGTACTACTAGGGCTAGTAAATTTTCAGGTCAGTTTTCCTAAAAAATATTGAGGATTGCATCACAATATCGCCAGCCTAGGAAAGTACAAGGGCTAAAAAAGAAAGTCACAATATGTCAAAACACTCAAGAACTTAGGGAGCATGTGTAGGTAGGAATTGGGAGAGTAACTATCAGACTGGATTTGGGAAATACTTTAACGAGAAGATGATGTGTAAAGTTGGGCAAAGATATGTTCATTGTATAAAGTCACAATACACTAGGAAGGATCTTGGGAAATGGTGCTACTGTACTGCCAATTTGGGCGTAGGATGTCAGAAAAAGTGACGGCCCATACCAAGTAAGTGCAAGTTTCAGAATTTTTCACACAAGTGGTAGAGGAAATAAAAAGCTCAGAACTATGTTGATAGGCTTGATAGTCAACCTTAATAACAAACCTTTACCCCTTACCCAGATTTCTGAACTAAGATAATTCTTATATATGGACCCAGTGACTGAATGAATAAACTGGTCATTCAGGAGAAAAAGTGGGTTATAAATCAAGTAAATGATCTCTTGTCTTTTTGTCAGGATTGATGCTTTGTGTCCAAGCAATGGAAGAGCGAAAATGATTGATACTGAGACATATTTCTGTAGCACAGGGATCTAGAGGGTCCTGGGGCTTCAGGATCTTTTAGCACATTCCTCCAGATGTCTCCACTAGAAGCCACAGGGTCCCAGTCTCTCTCTGTATGCACTCTAATATTGGCATCCCAGGTTTGAGAGGTCAACCTACTCTGGAGAAGTTCCTTTTATATCCTGGGCCTGATCCTCAGTCTGTCGATTCATTATCTGAAGAAAGAGAGTGTCCACATGGTATCAAGTAGACCCAGTGGCTCTATCACTTAACCTCATATTGATGATTAATCATCTTCCTTTCCTAATATCATTTGTCCCATCAGCAATCATCTGGTCTTATCTTCTGCAGGGCATCGCAGTTCTACCATATCAACTGTCAGGTCAATCATGGTAAAAGCTCTAAGAAATGCGCGGCACATGCATGCTTGTGTCCTGCTAGGAGGAATGGGGTTTTATTGCCACATGGACAACAGTAGAGTGAGATTCAGAGTCTCTAAGTGTTCTTCCTAGGATCAGCCTATTGACCGCTCTCAAATGGATTCCTCACAAGGCAAAGACTGGGACTTGCATATAATTTCTTAGGGAGTACCTTAACAGGGGAGGAATGAAGTATGTAAAATAAGGTCAGGGAAAACTCCAACTGTGATGAACTTCAACAAAATCCTCACCAGATGTGATAGAAGCTTCTTCAGAATTATCTCAACTAAGCAAGGGAGTGAAGATATTTCCATAACTATGGCTACTCATTAAATTGAAGCAACCTTCAAAGAAGAGTCTTAATCTTGATTTGAGGCAACTTCTTTCAGCCAAATGCAACTCCAATTTGGAGCCAGTGGCAGTCACACACCTAGCAGCTGCAGGAATGGAGGCACTCATCCAGAAAAACACTTAACATTCATTTCAGCTGAGGGTGACGAAAGTAATAGTGAACATGTGAAGCTGGTGTATATTCGGACTTTAAGAAAAGAAGAATATGCAGAAATAGACAATCTTGTAATATCTGTATTACAAGAAGTACAAAGATAAAAGAGCAGAAACGCTAAGCCTTTGGAGCCAGTCCCACCTTTAATGATTAATATTTCCCCTCCAGCTAAATTTGACTTTAAAGAAATCTCTGCCCACCATACTGAGTTTGAAGACCCAGAAGAGATATGCACTGAGAATTTTATAATAATGCTATAATCAACTTTGGACAGAGGAAATTTTTCAAAACTGACACTGCTGGTATCAGGAGTTCTGGGTTCTTAAGAAAACAAGAGAAGAGTGACTCTCTTGTGATTTCGTCTTAACTCCTTTGAAGAATTTTGGCTATTTTGTTTTGCCGCTTGAGGTAGTATCTTGATACAACTGTTAGAGGATGCGTACACTGACTATGTCTTCTACTTATTAAATGGGTGACAAACAAGTTCCTTAATATGTTTTCTGTGACTCAATTTTCTTATCTCCATATCTGCATGGGTTGGCTATGATCAGTCAGTGTTTAGCATGGTGACTGGCATGACCCAATCAGCAGTAATGACTATTACTTTATAAAATAAAAAAAATGATACATAGCTGATAATCTGAATAAGATTATCTCTTGGTAGATGGAGATTATATGGGCAGTGGGACAGATGTAAAATGTTTATTTATGACTGAGTGTGGACTCTGTAAAAACAGCTTTTCTTATTCCAGGACCAGTACAACCAACCTATATCATGGGCACCAAATGAGAACTGATATTCCTGATCATATTCTAAAATATGTATTTTTAGAGCTCATGAGACTTATTATATATGCCTTTATAACAATTTATTTTCTTGTATATTAGGCCTAATATTACTAGTACCTGCATCATCATTATAATTAGCTGATAGAATAGTTTTGGTGGGGAACAAGAAGAAAGTTTAATTTTTCTCCATTTCTTTAACATATTTTGTTTGATCTTCCCTCTTCATCTCTTAATGATATACAGGATTGACAAATTCCATACCTTTATGACAACTATCAATTAGAACACATAAGTAAGAACTGGCCAGACGGCCCAGGAGAAAAGGCACCTGCCGCTAAGGCTGATGACCTGTTTGATCTTCAGGACTCACATGGTGGAAGGAGAGAACTGACTCCAACAAGTTGTCCTCTGACCTTCACACGCACACAGGGGCACCCCCCCGAAATGAATAAATAGATAAATAAATAAATTGCAATAAAAGTTACTAAAAACACATAATTAAAAATAGTAAGTTTATAACTTCTCAGGCTACAACATTATTTAAATCTTTTACCAGTTAAATCCTTTGCTATCCTAACTCTAGCTGATTTTGAGTGTCATTTAGTTACTTTGTCCTTTTTGCTTTGTTTTTTATTTATTATAATTTTTGTATGACTGTATTGCCTGCATGTAGGTAAGTACACCCATGTAATGCAATGCCCTCAGGTCAGAAGAGAGTATTGGATCTCCTGGAACTGGAGTTACAGATAGTTTTACTCCCTTGTGGGTGCTGGGAATCTTACCTTGGTCCTCTGCTAGAGTAGTCAGTGTACTTAACTGTTGAGCCATTTCTCCAGACCCTCTCCTTTTTAATTTGTATTTTCGTAAAAAAAAAAAAAAAGTAGTGGAAGCACCAGAATGAAGGCCAGAAGGCATTAGAAGCAAGAATGTAAATTTCCTGTGTACTTATTTTTTACTTCTTTGGTTCTACAAGTGTTTAAAAAATATTATATTTATTAACAGTATAAATGCTAATTGGCACGATCTATTAAGTTCACATATCATATCCCAAATGAAGGCCACATTTCTTTTTTGATTTATTTTTTTAATGTGTATGAGTGTATTACCTGCATGTATGTAAGTGCACCCCTGTTGTGCAATACTCTCAGAGGTCAGAAAAGAGTGTGGGATTCTTCTTGAACTAGAGTTAGGGACAGCTGTTAGTTGCCATGTGGGTACTGGGAGTCAAACCCGGATCTTCTGCAAGAATAGTCAGTGCTATCAACTCCTGAGCTATCTCTCCAGCCCCTGGTCCTACAATTTCATTTCACTTGAATACCCTGGGAAGATGGGCTGCTCCTACCTGATTTGTGATAGGCACCCAAATTCTAGCTTGTATTGCATTTAATTCTTAGAGACTTTTTAGGGACTTCTGTTCTGCATGGTTTCCTAGTTTACTTCTGGTTATGCCCAACTCAGTCTACTCATGGGGTACCTACTAAACTTCTGATAGCCCAGGTGTTCATCTTAATGCACTTCAATCTGGAAGAATCCTGGCTCTGCTATGGCAAACTTCTGTAAGTGATGATTGTATATGGCTGTTTTCAGGTCCTACTCTCAGGAGCCGTTCAGCTGAGCAAATGTCTAATTCTATGCTAATGTGTGATCTCAAACCCCAGAGACAGCAGTTAAGGTACTGAGAACTTGCACATTCCTTTGGTACAGTGAGGTAGAGCTGAGGTTCTGAAGCCCAGTAAGAATGGGAGAGATGGTCGTCTCTGGATTGTTCTCTTACACAGCAGACCCCTTGATGCGATGTGGCAGAAGGATGCAGACTCAGTACTCCGCATCACTCTACCAACGACTACCTGAAAAGACTACTTCCAAGAAACTCCTTCCAATTTTCTAGTCTTCTCTTTATAAATTGTAAACATGGATGATGATCTGATAACTGTATGGTTGCTTGATTTTCCTTGTAAGTCATCCTATCAAAGCATGTATATTGGCTCTTCTTTACACTAGATGTGCCTTTCATTTATAGTTTATTTAAAATAATTTAGTCAGAACTTTAAATGATCAACAAAATCAATTTATCTGTGGGGAACATTGGACAATTTACTTACTATCTGTTTTCTAGGTTTTTGTTTTGTTTTGTATTCTAAAATGGAAACAATGATGGTACCAACTTCTCTGGTTATTTAAATAATGAAACGTATGCGAAACTTTTAGCTGCTTAGCACAGTTTTTGATATGTAGCTACCATTGTATAGCATGGCGTATGTATTTGACTATATATAAATGTTGATGTGTGCACATTTATTTATTCATTCACTCTATTTGCAAATCACTTGGGAGAGGTCAATAAATAAAACAGTTTCCTTAAAGCTCCCATTTTAGTGAGGAAAGACAACCAATAAATGATCAAATAAAAATGTAATTATGAGACAAAGATAATTACTAAAGAGAAAAGCACAGCAGGGCTGGCAGACCAGGACTTGGAAATGCTATTTTAGGTGATGGAAGGACTCATTGATGAGATGACATTTGAGCGGAGATACAAGAATTCAGCATGTTAGCAGAAAATGTGTTAATTAAATTCAGCATTACAATCTCCAAACATCTGATACTATTTTAATTCAAACAGGTGACTAAGTCTGATAGCTAAAGCAGAAAGATCTGCTTAACCTTAACTAGAGTAGGTGATTATAGATCATTTATACTATATGGAAATTTTCATATTGGCCTTCATGAAGATCTTTTTCCTACTTTTTAGTGTACATTGTGATTTTTCGCTGTAACTGTTGTTGAAAGCAAAATTTGAACTAATAGGCTGTGGTAAACAGGCCTACAGCATGAAAGTCCGCTTGGAGCTGAACTGCTTACGTTTGTTTTATGTACACGCTGAGTCCAGTGCCTTAGCTTGTACTTTTGGGCTTTGGCCTTTCCAAGTGTGCCTTAGCTCCCTACTTTTCTGGCCCACAAACTTTTGGTGAGACAGGAAAACCAGAGAGAACTAGAACTGGGTCAGTCTCCTCTTTGCCCGCAAGCTCCACTGAGGAGCAGGTCATTGCTATGAAGAACGTTCTAGGTACATTTCAAATGTTTACTTATTTCTTCCTTCTGTCAGAGCCAGGATGGAATGTTTATTTTCTCTCCAATGTGAATACCTGATAGAATTGCTAGAGATAAAACCCATAAGAGTAGAGGACAAGACTTTTTTTTTTAAAAAAAGCAGTTATTTATTAAAATGTAACCCTGCATGGGATATATATTAACTACTCAGCTATACCTCAATAACTATTCACAAAGAGAACATAACTCCATAGCCAACAACCTGTTCAAGAAACGAAACCTCGGCCACATCCTAGAACCTCCCTCATAACCACATACCTCTTTAAGGAAATAAAAATCCTTATTTTTGGCAGTCTAGATAGCTTTTGCCTGATTCTGAATATTGCATAAATTGAGCAGGAAGAATGCTTTTGTTTCTGGCTTCTTTCAGTCAGCATCATGCTATAGGATTAAGCTGTACATTGCATGTAGAAGTGGGTCAGCCATTCACCTTGCTGCATAGTAATTCATGTCCAATATGTGTATGATTACTCTATTAACATAAACACCTGAATTATATCCCATTTTTCTCTATTAACAATAGTGCTGTATGTTGGGGATGTGGTTCAGTGGTAAAGAGCTTGCCTAGCAGGACCAAGACCTTGACTTTGATCCCCATCCCCACCCAAAATCAAAATAAAATGAAGAAGCAGGCCACCATGTATTAAAGTCCATGTCCTTTCACAAGCGTGTTAAGTCACTTCCGCTACTTCTACACTGAAGTGTGTACTTTAGAACACACACCTTTGCTGTTAGAGATACTGAGTGCTGAGCATATGTACTTGGTGACTGCACTCCTCCAGACTCTCCCGAGCAGTGTCACAGGTTTCAGTCGCATCATGTGCTCAGCAGTGTCAGTCTTTGTGTTATGGAAAAAGCAACTGATTCTATTTAAAATCTTTGTGCTAATTATAAGTATTGTTTTTGCTTGGAAGTCTTGAGCTCGTTTCATTTCTTGCAAATGTTCTTTAGATTCCCTGTTGTTCTCTAACTGTACTAAAAAAACTTGTCAGGGGCTGGAGAGATGATTCAGCACTTAAGAACACTGGCTGCTCTTGCAGAGGACCTGAGTTTGATTCCCTGCATCCACATGGTGGCTAACAACCATCTGTAATTCCAGTTTCAGGAGATCCAATGCCCTCTTCTGACCTCCACAGGCATTGCACGATAGGGGCGCACTTGTACACATGCAGGCAAGACACTCCTATACATAAAATAAATTTAAAAATTTTAAAAATTGGCATATGTCTTGAAGAAAATGCCTGCTTTCTTCCTTTTCAGCATCTGGGTGCTTCAGTAGTTTTCTAAAACCTTTGAAAACATTTTAGTTTTGCATTTTCTATGTATTCATTTAATTGAGGTAGTTTCACTTGTTTTCATTAGAAGAATTAGTTCCGAGTTATATGATCAGACAAAAGCCTACCTAGTGATATTAACACAAAAACACAACTCTTACCTCAAAGGGATTTATTCTGGAGCCAAATATGGGTGACCATGGCCTGGGAACACAGATTCAGGTTACCCCAAATTCCATGTTCCAATGTGGCAACAGTTTCATAAAGCTTTGTAATAACAGAACGAACAGAGCCATAAATCAGGGTACTTCAAAACATGGTGGAGAGCTCAGAAAGGAGGGTTATAGCAAAGATGGGGGAATTCTGCTGTAGGCATTAGCTGCTAGCTGATAGGCTTCTTAGCCCTTGGGTTGGTGGATGCTTGTGGTCTTCTGAGTTAATACATTCCAAAGGGTTTTTATCTATTTGTTACAGAATGTTAGGTCAGCCACAGAGGTGGGCAGGAATGGCTATTTTGAGGCTAAAGATGGCCCAAGATAAGTGGTAGTTAGGCTCTGGACCTATAACATTCCGAACAATCCACAATCTGAAGTTCTAATCAGTTGATCAGTCATGCAGAGGTTCATTTTGAAGATGTAGACTTTTCTGGGGGAGGGGGATCTTTTGTTCACAGTAGTCTTTCCTAATGAACTCTTTTTTTGGATTTATTTATTTTTATTTTATGTGTTATGTCTGCATGGATGTAAGTGTACCCATGTCATGCAATGCCCATGGAGGTCAGAAGAGGGCATCACATCCCCTGAACTGAAGTTACAGAAGGTTTAGCTGCCATGTGGGTGCTGGGATTCAAACCCAGGTCCTCTACAAGAGGAGTCAGTGCTCTTAACTACTCAGCCATCTCTCTAGTTCCATCTCATGAACTCTTAATCATTTGTTCCTAAAAAAGCCTGTAAGTCCCTCACTGAAAGATGGGTTTTAAGCCAAGCTTGGTGATACATGCCAGTAATTCTAGCACTTGAGAGTTAGAGGCCAAAGGATCAGCATTTGAGGTTAACCTCAGCTATATAATGATGTCTAACTTCTGGGTCAACCTGGGCTACATGAGATTTGTGTCTCAGATTTTAAAAAAGGACTTTTTAAAAAATAATTTGTCTATTTGCTTTAGTTGGAAAAATTCTTGCCACAATAATCTTCAGTGGTTATTCCACCTCAATATAAGGTTAAGCTGTACTACTCAAGTAAGAATCATGAATTCATGCATGTAGTTTGATTTTTATCCGTTTTCAAAAGTGTTGAGGATAGCACTTCTATTCCACAGCATGTATTATGCTGCATGATTGAAAGACAGATGTATAAATGTATTGACATCATTTTGCTATCCACAAACATTCCACTAAATACATTCCTGAAACTGTTGAAAGACCATTGCACACTGTCATATTATGAATTGTAATAGCTATATTTGCATCAAGAACTGATGGGTGCAAAGTAGAAAACAAACAGCTGAAATGTGCTTTGACCAGGAGGCTGTAGATTTACAAGATCACAGTCAAAACAAAACAAAAAAGTAAAATAAAGGACTCCATTGCCTTAGAATCACAACATTGAAGGAAACAATGAATCAGCAAATTGAAGAAAAGATGACTCATCATGAGGAAGGCGATGGATGAAGACCAGAGGATTAACTCTGGGTTTGGGGATTTTGACTTTTTCTAAAGAATATTTTTTAAATTGAAACAAACCAAATCTACTCAAAGGGTAAGAAATGCTGTCTTTATACATTTATTTATTTATTTTATTAAAAACAATTTTTTATGTATATGAGTGTATTGCCTGCATGTATGTGAGTGCACCAGTGTTGTGCAATGTTGAGGAGGTCAGAAGAGGGTGTTGGATTCCCCTGGAAATGGAGTTAAGGACGGTTCGTAGCCGCTATGTGGGTGCTGGGAATCGAACCTGGGTCCTCTGCAAGAGCAGTCAGTGCTCTTAACCGCTGAGCCATCTCTCCATCCCCTACATTTAGTTTTTAAATCAAATGTTGCATATTTGCTAGTCTGTTATCAAACTTCTAACTCTAGTCATATGTAGGAATTTCTGAAAAATTAAAACATGATATACATTATAAATGAATGAACATCTATTTTTTAGGTTTTTGAGCTGGAATTTAACCAAAAAGTGGGTAGAACATAAGGAGATGTAAAGAGCTATAGCCCTTTTTCCTTGGTCAGAATGGAAAACACAGGCAGGATTGTACTGGTGGCCCAGAGAAGAAAAAAGAAAACATGTCATTCTCCCACCCTACTGCTTTTTTGAATCAAGGTCTCATGTAGCCCAGGGTAGCCTTGAATTCACGATGTGGTCAGTTGTAGCTCTTCTTGAACTCCTTACCCTTTCGTTTATACCTCCCAAATTCTAGGATTACAGGCATGACCCAACATGTCTGGCTTGTTCTTCTCTTACCCTAGCAATGCCCATCTTTTTGCTCTTCATTCGAAAGTATCTTGGCTCCTTGCAGAATAAACATTTAGTTCTAGGTTTTTGTTTCTTTGTGTGTACTATTGTAATGTATAACTATAAGATTTATGGCAGAGAAAAAATATACATATCTAAGAATTCTTGTGTGTTTGATATTGACAGGAGTAGCCAGCCTTGTTCACTTCTGGATCTCAGAGTTGGTGCTGACACACTGGTACACACTCTGAAGTAGAGAGTGCTTTACATCTATCACATTGCCACTTCTCTGTGTGCTGTGATGTTCTGCTAGAGCGGTTGGTCTGTGAGTTGCTGTCAGTAGGGAACCAGAAGCCTTGAGCATTTCCTCCTGATGCTCAGGTCACACACCAACATTAAAGAGGGAAACTTCTTCAAGTTCTCTCAGTATGAAGTCAGGGAAGTTCAAACTCAAAAGTGTTTTGAGCTCTTCAAACTACAGTGGTTTTTAGTATAATAAAGCATGATACAGTGTTCATGGTAAAAAAAAAAAAAATCAGAAGTAACAGTGAGTATTTATTGAGTACCTTAGCTCATACAACAGGCAAAACACACCACTGTTAACCACCATTTCACAGATAAGAAAGATTATAGAAGGCAGAGGAATGACCTAAGGCAAATCAGTAGGCAAGCTCACAGACCATGACTGATTAGCCCACTGCCCTGCCGTCAGGATGGCTCCTCATGATCTCTAATGCTAACTCCCCTTCAAGTTTTTCTAGCGTATAGGTCAACAGCCGTTCTTCCTTTTCCTCCACACCAATTCACTCCCGTCTGTGTGACAATTTTGTTTTAGAGATTTCATCCTTCAGTGTGACTAAACCCTACTCAGGATTTCCTTTCCCCTGCTCCAAAAATTGTCTTCATTTTATTTTCTCATTGAATGGAATTCTGAAGTTGATGTGGTATGCAACTAGGTGCAGCACGGTGGTGGTGGTAATTTGAGGGTGACTGAGAATGATGATGCTTTTTTGTGTGTGCTGTAAAGTAACTTGGAATTGCAGCTTGATCTATTATTTACCATTCCAGACAAGCTAGAAGTATCAGTCTATTCTGTCTGTTTAGGGCCTTACATGGAAAAGAGAGTGGTCAAAGTATTTACCTAGGGCTTGGATAAGTAGTTTTGAAATTTCTTCAGACTGCAGAAAAAAGAAGTGCTAACTTATAATTTGCTAGAACTAGCTCAAGTTCCTGCATCTTCATAATTGCTGCTCTAGTTTGCTAAATATTTTCTCACTACACAAATCTCCCCAGCTGGAGAACTAAGAATCTTACCCTTGACTTCTGTTTTCTTTCCACAAGCTTTTTTTTTTAAGCAGTGATAGGAGTCACGTATGTTGCTGGGAGGTACAAACAAATGTGAGTGAGACAGGATCCCTTGCTTCCAGGAGCGTTTTTGATGTGTAAGTTAGGGGTGGAAGGTGTATCATAAAAAACATGATCCCATTTGCTAACAGATTTCAGCTAACAAATGAAAGCAAAGTATCAAGAGTGTGATCTCTGATTTGCAACAGCTAGAAAAAAGCAGGCTGGGATGTAACTCAGTGGTAGGGTGCTTGCCTAGCATGCACAAAACCCTGGGTTTAATCTCCAGTAACACACACACACACACACACACACACACACACACACACAC
The DNA here is from genome assembly GCF_000622305.1 of Nannospalax galili. Classification (NCBI taxonomy): domain Eukaryota; kingdom Metazoa; phylum Chordata; class Mammalia; order Rodentia; family Spalacidae; genus Nannospalax; species Nannospalax galili. The sequence continues at coordinate 1,083,696 of NW_008356950.1, forward strand.
CACAAGCTCTATAATCTAGGGCCACCATAGGGCCTTTCCCTGCCCTCTCTGTCTAAAACACTAAAACGTTATTACAGGTCTGCTAGGTAAAACAAGACACCCAGTTAAATGTGACTTTCAGATAAAGAATATATTTTGTTTTTAATTTTTACTTGCTGAAATCAACAGCGCTAAGAATTTCAATTTATGTTTAAATTAAATTTTATTTGTGAAGAATCAATGACATAGTAAAAAAGGAACAAAGTTTAGAATCAGCCAGATGTAGATTAAAGTCTGACTTAAATAATGTTTTTTTTCCTATGTTCATAGACTTCTTTGGTGTTTTTAATACTTTTCATAACAGTATTTAAAAATTTTTTCTAAACTGGGTGTGGTAGAGGATGCCTGTAACTTCAGCTACTCAGGAGACTGAGTAAGGGGAATTATGTGAGGCCAGAAGTTCAAGTACAGCTTGGGAAATGTAGGGAGACCCTGGCTCAAGACAAATAAACAGGATGGGTGTGGTGGTGCACACCTTTAATCTCTGCACTCAGGAGTCAGGTGGACTGCTGTGAGATCGAAACCAGTCTGGTCTACACATCCAGTTCTAAGCCAGCTGGGACTAGGGAGAGTCTGTCTGAAAAACAAAACAAACTCAAAGTCTTCTGTTGTTTTAGTTCCTCCACTGGAATGTCTTGTTTTATTTTTCTATGTGACTTTCAAGCATTATGTCTAGTTGTAGTTATTCTGGCTATCTATTGCTATGTAACTATAGATATAGATATAGATTAGATATAGATAGATATAGATATATAGGCTTAGTGGTTCATTCTTTCTTAGGGTCACTGTTACTGAGCTTAAAAATGTCCACCGAAGTTTCACCTGTTAAGGCTTGCTTGCTTACTGCTAGGCTTTTGAAATTTCAGTGATTGGATCATAATGGCTCTAACTTCATCAATGGATTAAGGCATTGATGAATTCATAGCAGGGTGGACTATCAGAAACTGGCCTGGTTGGCAGAAGTAGATGATTAAACCCCACCTTTGAAGGTTATTTTCCCCCAGGAGGACTCCCGTCTCTCTCTCCTTTCTTGCTACCATGGGGTGAGCAGCCTCCTGCCCTGATGCTTCTTGTTTCCACGGATGAAAAGCAACAAAGCAACCTTAGAATGAAACCCATGAAACCACAGGCCAAAAGAAGGCTTTTCCCTTCAAGTGGATTTCCTCAGAGCATACTTCATCTTATAGATGAAAACTGGTTTAACAGTCAGTTAGCGTGAGGCAGCCTGTGGCTGAGAGACACCAAAAAGCATCTTCACGAATGTGTCTTGTCATCAGGGCTGGGTTTTGCCAGTGACTTCCTTGATTTCTTCTGAGCTAGACTTGGGGCCATTACACTTTGTGTATGGTGGCTGACTTCCCTCCTCCAGAACAAGTATTTCAGGGAAGAGAAACAAAACTCCGGATTCTTCATACCTGGCTTAAAACAGCTGCTCATAATTCTAATAGTTCAGAGCAATGATGGAACACACCTGGATTCACAAGGACTGAATTAGACCTTTAGCTCTCAAAATGAAGCATATAAATGATTTATGGTCATCTTTAATCTACCATCTTAATATTTCCCCATAAATATTAGATGAAAGGACAGGTACATAAAAATACAGAAGTGAAAGAATGCAGATGGGTAAGAAGAAATCAAAGATAAAAACAGAAATGAACTTACTAGGAACATTACTATTTACAAACCCAGGCATGTTTTCTAGTCCAGATATTTGATGTAAAATATAATATATAAATAAAATATTTAACATTTATAGTTGTAAAAGTAAACACGAAGCAGCTTTTCCTTCTTTATACTGGAGCAATGAAATAGCTCTTTCTACAAATTTTTCAATATATAATGGCTCTCAGCCCTGACTTCTGATTTTTGTTTTATTTATTTATTTATTTATTTTGTTTTGCTTTGTTTTATGAGACAGGCTCTCCCTGACTCCCTATAGCCCCAGCTGGTCTCAGTCTCACAGACATCCACCTGCCTCTGCCTCCTGAGGGCTGAGTGCTGAGATTAAAGGTGTGTACTATTGCACGGGGTTGATGCTGACTTGTGATAAAGTTATCCTATCCTCTCTTTTTTCACTCAAGTATTTCTTCTCAGTCAACAGAATTTGTATTTGGAAAGTCAGAGACTTTGGATGCTTTATTTCCTATTCTCTTATCTGGGAGATTTTAAATATTATAGTCGTTCTGTAAATTTATTTGTTTTGTGTTGAAAGAGATTCCAGATCTCAACTTTCATTTTATTTTCAGGACTTTACGTGTAGATAGAAATATTCTATTATAGTGTCCTTATAGCCATCACAACTGGATTCTTTCTTGACTCCTGATACCTCCTTTCTTTCCTCTATCTCAAACCCTCACTTAGCCCCTCCCTTGTCACAGAAACCACTTGTTAAAAGCATGCAAATTATTTAAAGTTTTTCATTGTTTCCTAGAGAGAAATGGAAGAAAATATGAACAAGGGCATAATGAGAGAGTAAAAACCACCAGGACTTTAAATGTTAAAATCCACAAAATATGCAAAATGCCTTGCGGCAGTGTAATATCACTGTCTCACAGAAGGCAGGAAATTACTAAGAGAAATTTAAATGGTGTGCTGGAGAATGTCAACTGCATTTGGAATGGGGCTTTGGATTTTTATAGGAGTTGAATACACATTTCAGTCATTAAAATGAAACGCTCTGAAATTGTTTCAGATTGAACTTTACATAGGCCGAGGAAGAAATTACAATTAAATGTATCATGCCAAGTTTTTAATTTATAAAATGAGACATGGAGATTTCTAAATAGGAAATAAAAGGCAAAGTTTTTCTTCTAGAACCCCTTCCATTTCTCGAGTGTTCACAATTTGAGACCACAGTTCTCCCTCCATATTTACCCCATTAAAACCCTGTGAGAATGGTGTGGGGGTAACCTACACAGCTTCTAGAGGAGGCGGTATAACTGCAAGCAAATAGATGTTTGTCTTTGCAGTGGTCTGGTGCTGGGTGTATCTTTTCGATAGCCACTAACCAAAATCCCCGTCATCCCATTGCTTCACCAAGGCCCGGTTGCTTAGATCACTCTGGCCTTCGCTTAGCTTTTATAGTTTGCTTTTCTATTTCTGACCACATTGTTGGTCTGTTTTGCTTCTCCTCAGATGTAGCTATCCAGGTTTCATCCCTAAGTGCATCTCTTTGATTCATGATGCAGATATAGAATCCTTGAATTTAGTTAAACCATCCAAATCATTAACAGGAGGGACTCAAGTCCATTCACATTCAACCAGCACACCTTTAATCCCAGCACTTGGGAGGCAGAGGCAGGTGGATCTCTGTGAGTTCAAGGCCACCCTGTTCTACATAGTGAGTTCCAGGACAGCTGGGGCTACAGGGAGACCCTGTCTCAGAAAGACCAAAGCAACAACAACAAAAAAACAAACAACAACAACAACAAAAACTTGTGACTAACAGGCAAGGGTCTGCTGATTTTATCAGTGCCCTGCCCTACAGATAATTAAAGCATCAGATTTAACAAACCAGAATGAATTTGGGGACCACATCCTTGATTACGGTGACATGAATTTTTATGCCCTTTTATTCTCCTTATTTTATCTGCTGTATCAAACCTTAAAATGTCTTTCTATTTACCCCGTCAGCCTTGTTCTTCCCCTTCATCTCCAAACCCCAGTTTCTATCTTTGAATGCCTCCAGACTCTAATATTCTTATTTTTAAATAATTTTTCATAATGCAACACACAGCAATTGGAAATTTTTCTTCAGCTGTGCAAGCCAAATAATTCTTTCAATTTTAAAAAAAGTGAGCCTTTTTTGCAAATGTGATGTTAGAGCCTGGGTTCCTAGATAGTGGTCCTGCTCCTAACAAAACTTCCTCCTTTATCTGCCTCTTCCTTTTCAGTGCTGCCATTCTTACTCCTTTGAGACCTGGTATCCACATTCATCACTGCTGTGCTCTGGCAGGGAGAATTAGAAAAACAGATCAGAGCAATTTAACAGCTTTGCAATTTGTGTGACAGAGTAAGTGAAGAATTTGCTTGGTACAGCAACACTGTGATACAGTCAGGAGCCCTTTTCTCATAGTTTATTTTCTTTTTCTTTATTTGTTGTTGCATGCATGTGCATATACGGTATGTATGTATGTGTGTGGTCACATGTGGGAGGGTGAACATGAACACATGTGTGCATGCACTTGAAGGCCCAAGACTGATGGCTGCTCTTCCTCAATCGCTCTCTGCCATATTAATGGAAGCAGCTTCTCTCAGCTCAGCCTGGAGCTAGTCATTTCCGCTAGTCTAGGTAGCCACCTGTTCTAAGGATCCTCTGCCTGTACTTTCTGAGCAGTGCTGAAAGTATGATGAGCCTCTGTACCCGTCCATCCTTTATGTTGCTGCTGGGCATCAGAACTCCAGTTTTCATGCTTGTGTGATAAATGCTTTTTACCCAGACTGATTCACCTTCCCACTTCTCTTTTCTTTGTTTTTAGAAAAGTTATTAGTAACAGGTTTTCATATGACATTTTCATACATTTTCATTTTCCACACTATCCTACTCCATCTTCCTGGTCTATCCTTTCACATCCAATATTTTCTTTTCCCTTCCTTCCTTCCTTCCTTCCTTCCTTCCTTCCTTCCTTCCTTCCTTCCTTCCTTCCTTCCTTCCTTTCTTTCTTTCTTTCTTTCTTTCTTTCTTTCTTTCTTTCTTTCTTTCTTTCTTTCTTTCTTTCTTTCTTTCTTTCTTTCTTTCTTTCTTTCTTTCTTTCTTTCTTTCTTTCTTTCTTTCTTTCTTTCTTTCTTTCTTTCTTTCTTTCTTTCTTTCTTTCTTTCTTTCTTTCTTTCTTTCTTTCTTTCTTTCTTTCTTTCTTTCTTTCTTTCTTTCTTTCTTTCTTTCTTTCTTTCTTTCTTTCTTTCTTTCTTTCTTTCTTTCTTTCTTTCTTTCTTTCTTTCTTTCTTTCTTTCTTTCTTTTTGAGATAATGTTTCATTATGTAACACTGGCTGACCAGACACTCAATATGTAGGCCAGGCTGCCTTTGAGCTCAAAGAGATCTGCCTGTTTCTGCTTCCAGAGAGCTGGGATTAAAGGCCAGCATGCCAAGCATTGGCATCCTTTTAATTTTGCTTTGTTATCTTCTCAGCCCCCTCTCTGACCCTCTTTTATATAACCTCTTGTGTTACTTTCTTGTTTCTTGGCCTTTACTCATATTTACATCCAAGATATATACACATTGGCATATATATATATATATATATATATATAGACAGACAGACAGACAGATAGACAGAAGCTATACAATTTCTTTTCTTTAAAAAATTATTTGAGGCTGGGCATGGTGGTGCACGCCTTTAATCCCAGCACTTGGGAGGCAGAGGCAGGGGGATCTCTGTGAGTTCAAGGCCAGCCTAGTCTACATAGTCAGTTTTAGGACAGCTGGGGCTATAGGGAGAACCTGTCTCAAAAAGACCAAAAAAAAATTATTTCAGTTTACTTTTATAAAAAAATGCAAAGCTAGTAGATAAGATGCTCATATACCTCATGTTCAATGTCCCTGGTTATCAACATCTGTTAGTACACATACTTGTCAAAACGAGCAAACAGATGCTGACACATCATTGCTAACTGAACTCTATTCAGAGTTCCTTGGTGGTTTCCTCATGGCTTCTCAGTGTTCCAGGATGCTACCCACGATCCCACATTACACTTGCTAGTTGTCTCCTTAGTTTTCTCTTAAATGGAGCAGTTTCTTAGACTTGCCTTATTTTTTATGACCTTGACAATTTTGAGGCATCCTGGTAAGGAATTTTGTAGAATGATCCTAAATTTGCCATTTGTCTTTCAAATTCTAGAGTGAACTGGTGATATTTAGTGGAGAAAAGCTAGAGATAGAGTGCTACTTGCATGAAATTATGCCATAGGAGGGGACATGTGATTAATCAACAAGACAGATCAGGATGACTTCAAGCAAAAGGGAGGTGTACACAATGGCATCTGCTCTGAAGTGGTTCTGGATTTGAGTCAGATTTGATGGGGCTGGATTCCTGTTTCCTGAGAGCTGTGCTCTGTGCCTTGGCTCCTCTACTTGGGCCCTCCTTTCTACCCTTTGAGTAGTCTTTTATCTTTCAGTAAGTCATTTGCGTCTGTGATCAGTTACTTTTCTCATTTTGCCTTCAGCTTTGAGAACTTCAAGAGTCCAAAGGCCTCTTTTAATTTTGAACGCTTTTTCTGATAAAATTCTTTAAAACTTTTATAGTCTCTCTGTGCATTAATTTATAACCTACCTTATTACACAACAGCACACACACAGGTCTCTTCAAGATAGGCCATTTTCTACCTGAGGTATGCCTGTGAGAAGGCTGATAAAGCCCTTAAGCAGAATAGGCCCCTCTATTTAGTGAAAGGATCTTTGAAGGGGGAAGGGCATCCTGACAGGGATGGAAACACAGCTTCATGCTGTCACTATAGCAGCCTGAGGAATCTGAGGAGTTCCCTTGATCTTTTAAGAACCTCAACTCAGGTAAAATTGAATCCTTTTTTTAAAACTCAGAAAAGAATTTCAGGGTAAGCCAGTTTGAAGCATTTTACAGGCTTGGAGGCAAGTGTCTTAACCCATTGGTCTCCAAATATATTTTAAGATATATTTTAAGCAAGAAGATTAAGAGAAAGAAGGTGCTCTAGAAGAGAGTGAGGCACACTTTCAAGAGCATGGGTGTGGTTGTTCAGAGAGAGAGAGAGAGAGAGAGAGAGAGAGACCCACCACCATTGTGTTATAAAATATCTATATACATATCTATATTCTAAAAGATTACTGTTGCTATGTAACAAACTTCACAGTAAATGTTAATTTTGCTGGAATAAGGGCTCCTTTCTTTTCCCGGTAAACTTCCCCATCTTTATGGCTAGCCTGCATTATTTTTTTTGCCTGAAAGTTCCTTGAAGTTCTTTCTGTTAATCCCATAGTTAGTCACATTTTGGCTTTGATCTTTGAGCTGGGCATTTTCTTATTTTTGAAGCTTCCTTAGCTGAAAGGATTATTATTATTTTTTTAAAATGTTGTTTGTGTTGTTTTAGGTTCTTTAAATTCCATTTGAAACCTGAATATTTTGGTTGTTGTTGTTCTCCTTTCATTTTGGTTCTTTTCTATTTCCTCATTTTATTATTGGTGACTAGAACCCAGGTATCCCTGTCATCACTTCCTGGAGCTCTCCTTAGGTAGATTGCCTTGTTCATGAGTCTCATGTTCCACTCTTCATGTGTCCTCACATCACCCCTGGACCCATGTTTCTGTCACTGCATAAAGGAATCTCTTTTCCTTAACCTCCTGGGAATGTTTTCCTTCCTTTCTTCCAAGTTTCACTGAAGCCCTGTGAGGCACCTTAGCATTCTGCTGAGCTTTTCTTCAGGCTGTTGGGCTTTCCTTACTGTTCTCCTCAGGCACTTCCAGCCTCTGCCTCATCTCTAAGCTAGTGCCACATGGTATTACCACGCTCACTTTCAGATATCTACTGCCTCACAGACACGTGTGGATTCAAGTTGATGTCTGCTTTTTCAAACATCAACTGGGAATTTAGGAAAGTTGTGATTGTGTAGTTCTGGCTCAGGATCTCAGGAATTAGACGGGGATTGAAGTGGGAGCAGCCAAAGACTGCATGTTTCTCATACGGGGCTTCCCTATGGCTCGCTCTGTGTGGTCTTCCTCACCACATGGTGACCACAGAATAGGTGGACTTCTCAACTTAACATTCCCGGATCCAAGGTAAGAATTTAAGCAGGTAAAAAGAGAAAACAAATTGCCTGTAATCATCCAGCCTCACAATTTGCCAAGCATGATCTTGTATGGTCAATTCCACAGGGGTGGGGTGCAGTTTATTTGAGAGCAGACCACTGGGCTGCCTTTTAGGGAGAAGGTAAGGAAACAGCAGCGAGAAACAACAACAAGCAGGGGAAGTTAGATATCTTTTATAGGCAGTCAGCTGGTTGGGTAACTTTCCATGATGCAGGCTGGGCAGTTCAGCTCAGGATTGGTTGGTCTCCCAGTGAGCAGCGGGACTTGCCTGAGGCTGAGTTTGAAGCCGCAGTTAAAATAGAAGGTGGTGGAACTATTGGAAGGACAAGGCCAGGGCCCTGTGAGAAGGGAGCCCCCAGTGTGGAGAAATAAAAGCTGAAGATAATTACTATGCTGTGGTGAAATTTGACATTTTAAGAGTGTACTTCTGCTGCATGAGGCATGAAGTACAGCCGTTAACTTTCCTAAACAGAGACAGTTACATTTTGGGAAAGAGCAGGGATTGGAAGACCCGAACCATGATCAATACCAAGAAAGAAATCACTGTCCCAAAAGAGGAATTGTGCAAGATAGAAGGGGGCTCTGAGACTGGTGACCTACCATCAGTGCAAAGATGGAATGGAGCTTGTTGTAGGTCTTGGATGTTGCTGAAAAACCCACCTGTAAGCAGCCATGATGGTGAAGCAAAACCATCCCTGTGTAAGACAGATTACCACTACCAGTTCCACAGTGACACCATGCAGTACAGGCCAAAGCAGAGGAAACAGTAGACTGTTTGAAATTCTCCAATTCTCTCTTAGTACAAAGACTGATCATCCTAATGCATAGGAGACAGTCCTGTTCTTGAATAAAAACTCTTAGAAGAAAACATATATATACTAAGGATACAGGTGATGAAGTGATCAGCTGGGAAAAAACTAAATGAGAGCATGTTTTACTCTATTTCTGTAGAACTCAACATATTGGTTACTTGAGAATGAATATTCTACTCTTTAAAAACTGGAGAAAATTGACTTTGAATTTACCTTTTGGTTTAATATATTCTGAGCAACTGTGTTCACTAACATGGGGTTATATTAAATTTCTGACTCTGGGTAACTCAGACATTGGAACAGATAGAGGAAGTGACAGTCCTGGTTTCATTCTTGTGTTATCATAACTCTTTGCTCTCAGGAGAGCCAGGCTGTTTGGCTTCCCTTTCTGTAAGAAATTGTCAGTTGATAGGCAAAACTTCAGGAATAATTAAAGAAATAGAATGTGCATCCTCCCTTGGGAAAAATCAATCTTTTGTAAATGTATTTAAATGAATTCAGTATCCTTTCCTTTTAATAGTGCTTATCCAGCTAAAAACATTTATTTTAAATTTTGTTATGGCATTCAATGATGGTTCTTTAAAAATAAATTACAGTGTAAAAGTAACAGAGGGGGGTGAGGGATAAGAAAGAAAGAAAGACAAATCCCAGAAATATTTTCTTGTGTGTCTCCTGCTGTCTCATGTACACTTAAAGCATGCCAATAAAACCCCACACGCTTCTTGTTACCTGAGACGTCAGTAAATGCTTCATGCATCCTTATCTCTTACTCAGCATGCCAGGAGGACAGAAATTTGGTTTTGGTGGGATAGGTTATCTCAGCAAGTGCTGAAGCATCTGTGCAAATTAGGCAGGGGTGGGGTGAAGCAGGGGTGCGGGGAGGGAGGAGAGGACGGAAAGTGGGGTTGACAGCTACCCAGAAATACTGGCCATTCTTTTAGGAAAACCAGACTCTGACACTCAGATCAGGGCATGAAGAATGTTAGTTCATCTGTTCACTTCACCTTCTCCTCCACAAAAACACTGAAAGATGGTTTTTGTAAATGTGAATGCCCTGCTTTGAGAATTCTCAGGAACACAGCGTTTATGTTTAGAACTGGAGACAGAATGGCAGAACTGTTGATCCTTCTCATCAAAAGGATTCTAAGGTGTGGGGACACTGTGGATGTAGTGTGAATATATTATCTCACTGACCTCTCATAGCTACACTCAGTGAAAGATATATCCCACACATTAAAGATGAGAAAGTGAAGACCTGGAGAATATATGTATTTGTTGCTTAGACTCTGTCCAGTGAGAGGTGGAGCTGGGACTATATGACTTCAAGATTAATCATTCCAGTAGTGCATCATGTCTCAAAAGGGGCAGCCAGGGTGGGAAGATGGAAATAAGAGGGACTTCATGTAAATATTCATCTACCTCATTTAATACCTGTTCATTTACTGCAATTTACCATTTAGTAGAATGTGGAAGGTGTTAGATTTGCACAGCTGATTTTAGTTAGTGTTAAGGAAGAGAGTAGAATGAAGTAGAAATTACTCAAAATCAGAGTCAAAAGGTCTGGATTTCATTTTACTTCCATTATAAAGGATTTCATGAACATGGTGTCTTAGTTTGTTCTTCATTGCTGTGACAAAACACTCTGACCAGTACCAACTTAGAGAGGAAAGGGTTTATTTGTCTTACATCTCCCAGGTCGCACGCAGTTCATCAGGGAGCCCAAGGTAGGAACTCAGGGCAGGAACCTGGAAGGCAGGAGCTGGAGCACAGGCCATGGAGGAACGCTGCTTACAGGCTTGCTCCCTTGGCTCCTGCTCAGCCTGCTTTCTTATGCAACACAGGCCCACCTGCCCAGGGGTGGCACCACCCACAGTGGGCTGGGCCCTCCCACATCACTCATCAAGAAGATGCCCTTCAGACATAGCCACAGGCCAGTCCAATAGAGGCAATTTCCCGATTGAGGCTCCCTCAACCCAGGTGTGTCAAGTTGACACTAACGCTATCCAGCACACATGGAGAAGCTATGAAATAAGAGAAAACAAATTTCCAGAGGACTTTCAATTGTGGCGCTAGCTTTGCCCTGGTCCAAGGCAGCATGATTTCCTAAACAGTTCTGAAATCTTAAGATAAATTTATGGACAATCTAACTAAAATTGGTTGCTGTGGTAGTTTGAATGAAAACCGTCCCTTTTGTATTTGAACATTCTTTGTCCCTAGTTGGTGGCTCCATCTGGGGGAAGTTATGGGACCTGTCTTAGTTGCTTTTCTGTTGCTGTGATAAAACTCCATGACCAACAGAATTTATAAGAAAAAGCATAACAATGAGCCTTTTTGCAAGGAACAATATATTCTAAAATGAAGTAGACATCTTTTTTAAAGGTTAAAAACTCATTCAATTTTATGTCTTACAGGGCTTATACTGAGTTCAATATTGTATAACTGTATTAATTCAACTGTGAACCTAGAAACTTACAGCCACTTGTGAAAGAGATGTACTCTTGCTCTGGAGTGTGTTACTGAATATGTTAAAGCTGTAATGAAATGCTTCTTCTAGTCATGTAGTTATTAAAAATTTAAAAAAAGGAAAAGCATTTTTAGTTTATGGTTCCAGAGGAATTAGAATCCATCATGGTGTGGAGGCATGGTGGCAGGCGGTGACTGGAGTAGGAGAAGTGCTTACATCTTCAAGCAGGCACAGGAAGTAGAAGGTGATTGGAGACCTGGCAAGGATTAAGAACAATCTAAACCTGACCCCCTATAACATGCTTCCTCCAGCTTGGCTACTCCTTCCAAGACCTCCCAAAACAGTGCCACTAACTGGGGATGAAATATCTGAATACTTGGAGCCTATGGGGCACATCCTCATTCAAAACACCACATTCCACTCCCTGGCCCCCATTAAAATTCAAACTTCATTTAGCCCAATCTTAAAATTCTCCATAGACTTTACTAGTCTCAATATTCTATAAAGTCTACAGTCTAAAGTCTCTTCTGAGACTCAGGGCAAACTCTTAACTGTGAGCCCCTGTAAAATCAAAAGACAAATACAAACTCCCAACACACAATAGAACTGAATACACATTCCCATTCCAAAAGAGGGTAATAGAGGCATAGTGAGGAAATACCAGACCAAAACAAGACCAAAAACCAGCAGGGCAAACACCAAATCCAGTAGCTCCATGTCCTACTTATGGGACTCTATTTCCAAAGGGCTTAGATGGCTCAGCTCCTCCAGCTTTGCTGAATGCAACATTCCTCTCTCCCTTGGGCTGGTACCACTCCCTATATGCAAGTCTTTTTGGCAGATATCTCACAGCTCTGACATCACAAATGTCTTCTTGGGGTCTCTACTGCCAACAAAGCTTCACCTTGATAGCTTCACATAATGGCATATCAGAGCTTTTTGGCCTGTCAGCACCTTCTTTATGCAGGGACGCCCCTGCTGCACCATGCCTGGCCTCAGTGGCATCTGAAACTATGGAGGAAGAACAGATGGCCCCTTCACTCTTGCATCTTTTGTGCCTCTAAAGCCAGTACTAGGCAAACAGCACTGCCATGTTTGCTTATAAGTTTGGGCTGAACCCTGGACTGCTTCATCCACTTTTGAAACTCTGCTGTGCTATGATTTTCTAGAAGTAGAAAACCACAGCATTTTCCTTTCACAAGTTTGAGGCTTAGCTGAATGTGGCCTTGCCTTGGAGACACTCTCTCCATGGTTTAAGTGCAAATCTCTAGGCCTCTCCTTAATTACTTTAAACTCCTTATTAAAGAGATCCTCTCCTTCAGCACAGGCCTTGGTGCTAACATCAGTCTTCCTACCACTCTTTTTTAATACAAACTATACATTCTGCATTTTTTTCCTGCCCCATTTGCTCTTTTTCCATAGATTTACATATTATCCACCATTAATAACCACACCACCATTTCTGCATTAGGCTGTCTTAAAATATCCTCCTCCAAAGAAATTAGTCCATAGCTTTTCAACTTAGCCTCAGGCAACATCTTAGGCTATGGGCAGACAGCAGCCAGACTCTTTGCTGCAATATCCCAGTTCCTGTTAAGTCCTTATTTCCCTCTGAAACTACTTTGCTTTCAGTAATACTTTCTTCCAGGAGCCTACTAGAATGGCCCATTAAACTTTGCTTATAGCATTCAACTGTTTTGTAGTACAAACTTCCAAAGTCTTCCACATTCTTCCAAAAACCTACATGATCAGGTTTAGCACAGCAACACCCCACTCCTGGTACCAATGTTTGTCTTAGTTACTTTTCTGTTGCAATGATAAAACATCACGACCAAGGGAACTTATAAAAAAGTGTTTATTTAGCTTATGGTTCCAGGGGAATTAGAGTCCGTCATGGCAAGGAATCATGGTGGCAGGAGGTGGCTGGAGTAGGAGAAGAAGCTAACCTCTCACATCTTCAAGCAGGCACAAGAAGCAGAGAATGACTGGAGATCTGGCAAGGTTTAAGAACTCTCTAAGTCTACCCCCAGTAATTTGCTTCTTCTAGCAAGGCCACACCTTCTAAAGACCTCCCAAAACAGTGCCACCAACTGGGGAAAAAATGTCTGAATAGTTGGAGCCCATGGGGGACATTCTCATTCAAATCCCCATAGGACTTTTAGAACATGAAGACTTGATGAAGGAGGAAGAACATCACTGGGGATGATAGCCTCACTCCACTTCCAGCTCGCTCACCTTGCTTTGTATTTACAGTTGAAGAGGTGAGTTCTCAGTTTCCTTCTCAAGATGCCTGCTGGCATCCCTCCCCTGCCATTATAAACTCTCCCTCTGGACACAGAAGCAAAAATAAACCCTTCCAAAGTTGATTTTTGTCATGTTGTTTTATCACAGAAACAAAATGTCAATAATACAGTTGTTCATATCTCCAGTCAACACAGCAGGGAATCCTGAAATTGGCCCAATCTAGGGGTAACTGCATCAAGACTTAAGAGCACTTTTCTTATTTAGACACACCAGCTTCATAAGTTGGAAGTTCTGCAGACCCTTATTTATTATTTATTTTCTGAGTAGCCCCAGGTCTCTCAGTAGCCCCAGCTGGCCTGGAATTCAATATGTAAATCAGATTGACCTCAAATTCACAGAGATCTGTCTGCCTCTGTCTCCTAATGCAGGGATTAAAGACATGCACCACCACATCTAGCTTAGTTTATATTTTGACATCAGTTCTTTGGCTGGTCCATGGGGCTGAGGGGCCCTTCATGGATCCTGTTTTCTCTGGAGATGAACAGGGAAAATCCTGACTGCTCCTGTGTTTTAATGCAAATAACATTCCTCCCAGCAACCTCTCTGATCAGATTTATATCTGATATCAGCTCTGTGATGGTTTGAATGAAAATGTCCCCCATAGGCTCCAAGTATTTGGACATTTTGTCCCCAGATGATAGCGCTGTTTTGGGAGGTTTTAGAAGGTGTGCTTATCCTGGAGGAAGCATGTCACGGGGCGGGGGGGCGGGGCTTAAAGAGTTCTTAAGCTTTGCTGGGTCTCCAGTTGCTTTCTTGCTTCCTGTGCCTGCATGATGATGTGAGAGTTTAGCTTCTGCTGCTCCTGCTCCAGTCACCTCCAGCCACCATGCCTCCCTGCCATGACAGACTGTAATTCCCCTGGAACCATAAGCTCAAATAAACTCTTCCTTCTATAAATTGCTTGGGTCAGTGTTTCTATCACAGCAACAGAAAAGTAACTAATACTGTAATTGGTACCAGAGAGTGGGCTGTTGGCTGTGAAGAACCTGTAAGGTTTGCAGAAATGTAGAAGACTTTGGAAGTTTGGGCTCGAAAAGCTGTTGCTTGCTGTAAGCAGAGCTTAACAGGCCATTCTAGTAAATGCCTGGAAGAAAGTAGTGCTGAGAACAATGTAGTTCCAGAGGGAAATAAGGACTTAAGCAGCACTTGTGATATTTTGGCAAAGAGTCTGTTTGGAGTCTTCCCTCAACCTAAAAGCTTGCCTGAGGCTAAGTTGAAAAACAATAGACTAATTTCTCTGGTGGAAGAAATTTCAAGATAGCCTAATGGAGAAATGGTGGAGTGGATATTAATGGTGAATATTATGCAGATATACAGTGAAAAAGAGCAAATGGGGTAGAAAGAAATACAGTTTGGATTGAAAAAGAGCACTAGGAAGATAAATGTTGGAGCCTTGGAATGTGCTGGAGAGGACCTCTTTGATAAGGAGATTAAAGTGATTAAGGAGGGGCCTAGAGACTCAAACTTAAACCATGGAGAGAGTGCCTCCAGGGCAAGATGGCACCCAGTTAAGCCCCAATTTGTGAAATGAAAATGCTGCAGGGGCCACTGAAGAGAAAAGCTTCTAAAAATGGATAAAGCAGGCTGGAGTCCATCCCAAACTTGCAGTGAATTTGACAGTGTTGTTCACCTGGTGCTGGCTTTAGAGGCATGAAAGATGGAAGAGTGAAGGGGTCATCAATTCTTCATCCACAGCTTCAGAGAGCCTCAGGGGCCAGGCAGCATGCAGCAGGGGTTCTCCCCCTGCATAGAGAAGGCCCTGATAGGCCATTGTGTGAAGTTGTGAAGGTGAAGCCTGGTTGGCAATGGAGACCCCAAGAAGACATCCATGATGCCAGTGCTGTGAGGCATCTGCCAAGAAGACCTGCACACAGGGAGTGGTACCAGCACAAGAGAGAGATGTGTGTTGCATGCAGCAAAGCTAGAGAAGCTGAGCCATCTAAGCCTTTTGGAAGTAAAGTCTCAGAAGTTAGACATGGAGCTACTGGATTTGTGTTTGCCCTGCTGGTTTTTGGTTTTGTTTTGGTCTGGTATTTCCTTACTATGCTTTCATTCCTCTCTTTTGGAGTGGTAATGTGTATTCAGTTCCACTGTATGTTGAGAGTATGTAATTTGTCTTTTGATTTTATAGAGGCTTACAGTTAAGATATTTATTTACCTGAGTCTCAGAAGAGACTTTGGACTGTGGACTTTTGAATAGTATTGAGACTGATAATGATTATGGGGACTTTTAAAGTTGGACTAAATGCATTTTGCATTTTATATGAGCCTATGGGGGTCAGGGGGTGGAATGTGATGGTTTGAATGAAAACGTCTCCCATAGGCTCCAAGCATTTGAACATTTTGTCCCCAGATGGTGGCACTGTTTTGGGAGGGTTTAGAAGGTGTGGTTATCCTGGAGGAAGCATGTCACTGGGGGTGGGCTTAGAGAGTTCTTAAGCCTTGCGGGATCTCTAGTTCTCTTGCTTCCTATGCCTGTGTGATGATGTGAGAGCTTAGCTTCTACTGCTCCTGCTTCAGCCACCTCCAGCCACCATGCGTCCCTGCCATGACAGACTATAATTACCCTGGAACCATAAGCTCAGATAAACTCTTCCTTCTATAAATTTCTTGGGTCAGTGTTTCTATTACAGCAACAGAAAAGTAACTAATACAAGCTCTTTCTTTGATACACTACAGATTTCACAGGCCACTGTGATTCCTGGCTATATATATGTAATAAAATTATATATATGAATATATATACATAAATACATATATATGCATTTTTTTCTACATTTAGCAGGCAATTAGTGGGATACTAGTCTAGGAAAAAATGTCTATTGGGGATGGAGGGATGGCTTAGTGGTTAAGAGCACTGGCTGTTGAAGTGGAGTGAGGCTAACAACCATCTGTAATTCCAGTTCTAGAGGATCTTATGTCCTCTCTGGCATCCATGGGTACTGCAGGACACAGGTCAACTTGCATATATGTAGGCATAACACTCATACACTGTAAATAAATAAATAAACAAATTTAAAAAATAAAAAAATAAAAATGTCTGTCTTAAAAATATTGCCAAGGAGGGTTAAATGGGGTGAGGGATAGGAGGGTAGGATAGAGGAGAGAGTATGTGGAGGGATAACTAACAGTAGAGGCCTTTTGAAAAAGTCATCTAAACCTCCTGTAGACACCTCCTAAAATATATGCATATACATATATAAAAAGTTTAAATGGAATTACCCTAGAATGGTGAGGGAAGGGACAGGACACAGTGCCCAAACTAGTCACTATAAGTTAGCAAATGAGAAGCACAGTACCAGGGTTACCTCTTTTGGAATTTTGACCAGTGGGGTCCCATTGATATCCAAGTATTACTGGCTATTGCCATTGCTCTTGCTTACCCTCCAGAACTTGACAGTAAGATTCTATTTGCTGAAGACACTACGTGCTTGAGTCACAGAGCATGAAGAAATGAAGCTGGTACCAACTTGGAACCTTCATCCCTACTGGCTAGGTTTCACAGCGTAGAAACTGCTATGAATGCTGTTGAAGGAGATAATCAACTGACTTTTACCCAGCTGTGAGTACTGTGAACTACAGTAAGGATTGACTCGACAAGACATGTCCTTTGGTATAATAGTGACATGAAGGTTATAGAAGTAGCCAAACCCCTTCTGTTTGGATTTCAGGCCTGCTTCACAAGATGCAACTCATGCCTGCCATTGTTATTGGGGCCAAGAACCTGTGGCTAGATAGGTCATAGACCCCAGGGGATATTATTCTGCTAAATGGACATAGTATTGAACTGACTCTTAATGACTTATTGTTATCTACATAGATTAGCTTTTCTTTCCACACTCATCAGAGAAGCTTCTTTTTGCAATGAATAACACAGAGACCCAGAACTGGTCAATGTACAGAGAATAAAATAATGTGGAGTGTTGAGGCCTAAATGGACAACTATATCATATCCATTCCGCTAAGTCTCAGGGATCATTGTGGAAGAAGGGGTGGGAAGGTTGTAAGAGCCAGAAGTGATAGATGACTCTAAGGAAACTGTTTTCTGGACACAACAAAGCAGATGTACATATGAACTCACATCTGTGACAGCATGCATAAGAACCTGTGCTAGCTTAAGCCAAACAAAATGCCATCTTGTAGTGGGGAGGGAGACACAAAGTCTCAGTCCTAACTGAGGAGCTATTGGCAATTGATAGTTGCTGGGAGAGGTAGAGTCAGTTTTCTTTAAGGATGTGACCCCTCGTAGGTTGTAGATCAACCATGCTCAAAGGTGTGATCTCACACCCAAGAGTATTTGGGCAACACAAATTGGACTTATGGGCTTAAAATAAAAGAGAGGATACAAATCAGGGGGGGTAAGGAGGTGGGGTGGATTTGAGAGTAGACGGGAAGGGGGTGGTTATTGTCAAACTATATTGTATGAAATTCTCAAAGAATTAATAAAAATAGTATTAAAATAGTGCTGTTATCAGGTTGTAATCTTTAAATTCCTTCTTTAGGGTTAAAATACAAATAATAGGGAATGCATTGTATGTGGTTTACTTTACTTCTTATTGTTAGGCACCTTTCTCTAGAGGTTCAAGGGCTTCTCTAGGAGCTAAAGATAAGGCACAGTTTATCCTGGGCTTAGGACCTAGCTCAGAAGATAACTAAAGTTAACGATTTGGATGCAGATTGTGTGTTAAAGGTTTGATCTCCCAAGTGGTATGGCACTTCAGGTGGAGTTGTGGACCTTACAAGGTAAGGGCTGGTGGAAAGACATTAAGTCACTGTAAACATGACCTTGAAAAGGATTATGGGATGCAGCAAATCCTCTTTTTTTCACTTCCTGACTGCTGAGTTGGAAAGTTTTCTTTGCTATGCACTCCACGCCACTGTCGTCTTGTCACCCTTACAAACGACCAAAGCAATGGGTCCACTCAGTCTATTCTGAAACCTCTAGGGCAATGACCTTTTCTCTTTTGACATCCAGACATTCTGTAGAGTGATACAAAGTTGACTAATGCAAACAGCTTCTGTCAGATATCCATGAAATCATCTGGCTTGTGACAAGTGAAAGAGAGACATTTATTGAAATCTACCATGATGTCTCATGGAATTTATTTAAATGTATTACCACCAGATCTTTAGAATGAGAGTATTAGAAAAAAATTCTCAGAAGCAACAGTTTATTATCTGTTCTTCCAAACTCATTTCTTTAATGACACCCAATTAGGAATTTCCAACTTATCTTTTAATTCTAATGCCAAATTTCTGGTCAAGAGATTATGATTGGCCCACCTTGTCTTAGGTGTGGGTTCCCTTTTCAGCTATCATCTGTAAAGTGATCAAATCATATAATGTGATGGAGAAGAGCTCCTCTTTTGATTATTTTAAGAGAAAGAGAATTATCATGAATAAAGGTTGAACAAACATGTAAGTACCTAAATATCAGTCATCACAAGGAGCCATTAACAGGAAGTCACTCAAAACTATTGATCTGGGGGTTCATGTAAAGATTACATGCAGTGCCCACACATTCTAGATGTTACTACCTGCTTCTGATCCTGGTTGCATCAGTCCTGTAACAGTATTTCAGTTTTGTGTATTGAAGTTTGTATCTCAAGGATTTTTAGTTGATGCTATTTGGGACCAGAACCACTCACTATATGAAGCAAACTCAACATGTAACTGGAAGATTGACACTATTAACCCCAGGGACTAGCAGACCACATAATTGGAACTTATGCTACTTTTGTAACTCTTCTCTCAATTGTGAGTTTTCTGATTATTTCTGAGGTTAAAAAATGTAGCAGTGAGCCCGGCGTGGTGGCACACGCCTTTAATCCCAGAACTTGGGAGGAGAGGCAGGCGGATCTTTGTGAGTTCGAGGCCAGCCTGGTCTATATAACGAGTTCCAGGGTAGCTGCTGGGGCTACAGGGAGACCCTGTCTCAGAAAAAAGACAAAACAAACAAACAAACAAACAAACAAACAGAAAAACAATGTATCTTCCAGGATTT
Organism: Nannospalax galili; assembly: GCF_000622305.1. Taxonomy (NCBI): domain Eukaryota; kingdom Metazoa; phylum Chordata; class Mammalia; order Rodentia; family Spalacidae; genus Nannospalax; species Nannospalax galili. The sequence goes on from NW_008356950.1 coordinate 1,103,095, forward strand.
GTTTTCTTGGGAAATATAACTTTTTAAATTTTGGGGTTTGCTTGCTTCTGTCCATTTCCATATCCTAAGCTTTATAGACTAGATTTCAGCAGCAACACTCTTGAAGAATCAAATTCTTAACTCTCGCCTCGGACTTGGGAGTTTGCTTCTTATCAGCAGACTTGAGTCTAGGTGTTCTGACCTGTCTATCAACTAAATGACTTCCATCTTGTTGTAGTCACAAGGCCATCTGAAACAATTGCTTAGCAATGTATCATTTGAAGTCATTGGCTGTAAGCAACAGAAACAGACTCTGGTTTAAGCAAAAAGAAAATTTATGTTATGGACATTGGAGAGTTGACTTGCTCTGCTCTCTAACAGAAGTGTCAGATTTAGAATCTGGCTACACAGCAGGAGGTAATTCACAATCTTGTCTGAGCTTTGGCAGCTACTAAAACACATAAACTGCCTTCGTTTCCTTTTCTCTTTATTTTCTTATTTCAGTCACTATTTAGTTTCCTCAGGAGATGATATGATTCTAGCTTTGCGCATGTGATTCCCTCTTGAGTTGGGCGGAAGGACCCCTGTGTTAATCATCTGAATAGGGACTGGAATGGAAAGGTGCCAGTAATCATGTTCCTCTTACCACAGGCAACATCTTGCTGCTCCTTAGCCATGAGGAAAAGAACTTCAAAAAATGTCAGGACTTAATGGTGGATAATGGTAGATAAACAATTATTTTTATTGTTATTTTTACAGTAGCACAATTTTTGACAGTAAGATATTTTATTATACTGAACATCTAAAATAAATGTTATATACACATAATATGTAATTGCCTTTTAGTCTTTGGGGTTTTAATAACGTTATTTAATTGATATATATATATATATAACTATATGATTTGTTTTCAGGTTTAAAAATCGTTTTCATGTTTCACATATATGAACTTATTATTTATTATTATTGAGGTATTTTTAGAAATAAGGGTGATCTCATTTTGTATCCCAGGTTGACCTGGTACCTACTATTAGCCAAAGCTGGCCTTAAACTCATAGCAAATCATTCTACCTCAGCCAATTAATGGCTGAGATCATATGAACTCATCTCTCTTTTAAAAATACTTTACCATTTTTATTTTATGTGTATGAGTGTATTGCTCACATGTATGTAAGTGCACCCATGTCATGCAGTGACCACCGAAGTCAGAAGAGGGTGTCAAATCCCTTGGAACGGGAGTTAGGGACAGTTGTTAGTTGCCATGTGGGTGCTGGGAGCTGAACACAGTTCCTCTGCAAGAGCAGCCAATGCTCTTAACTGCTGAGCCATCTCCCCGGCCTCCAGTGAACTCATTTCTTAAACAAAGGGCTGATTTTGCAAAACTCTCCAAATTTCCATCCGTCTTAAATTAGCAATCTCTGCCCTTTAAGTTTCTTTTCTGGTAGGATTGAAGTAAAAGTTCACATGCAGCTTAGTCTTTCTCTGTCTCTCTCCTCCCCACCCTCCTGCCCCCAGGCAGAGCACCCTACCTTTCATGTAGTCCTTGCAGTCAAATCCTGGTCCAGGGCCTGATTTCTAGAAATAAGCTTGAAGGTATGACTGGTAGAGGCTGTGTGAACCTGGAACTTCAGCTTTCTCAACTGTCAATATGAAGTTCTAGATACAAAGTTCTCAACTTTGGAGATGATCATAGAAGGATCCAATTTTAGTTCATGGTTTCTGATATGTTGTGTTTATCTCAACTGTACCAAACCAAATAGTGCTGGAAGAACATTTTCATTTGGCTTTTCATGATTGTTTTCAATTGTTTGTCCCTAAAAAGGAGTTGCAATATACTCCATCTAATAAGCTAACAAAAGCTTTAAAAGGGTAAGATGTGGTTCTTCCAAAAGCAAACTTCCTAATGATAGAGCTAAGACAGATGAACCATAATGAGCTGTTATAAATGAAACTTTGACATATGGATTACTAAACCTTTATGGGCTTGATTCTGGAAACAGTTCATTATCAACAATTGGCTCTCAAGATTTGCCTTTAATTCGTAAAATAAGTTATATGCTTCTACAGTATAATATCTAAAATTTTATCTTATGCATAGAACTTTACTATAAAATGCAGAGTAATGGAGGGAGTGGTGTTCAGACACATTTGTAAGTTCCTCTCATCCCTTTAACAGCTGCGTAAGGAATTCACTCCACAGAAGATTTACAGAGTGACAAGAAGGAGGAATCTAAGTTTTTCTCCGTTTGTTCACAAGCATATCCTGTTTGGGTAGCCCTATAAGACTTAGTCTCTACCATTTCTCCATGCTGTTCATGAAGAGATCTGATCTGAGAGCAATGTTTTCTACAGATTAAGTGGGTAAAAGCACATAGTTTTTGATTGTCCTTAGCAATCAATACTAGTATATAGTACCTGGGATTGAACTCTAATGTATAAGCTATAAAATCTTATAGATAAAGATATTTAGGTCCTTTCTATGGTCAGTATTTACTTCCAATGCAGATTAAACACTGCTTATGGATTTAGTATGAGAATTTACAGTCTTTCTTCCACTGAGAATGGCTCTTGGTGAGACAAATCTCCCAGTATTGGACTATGTCCACTCCTGGTCATGATTTACTCTGTCATCTTGAAAAGAAGACGTGAAGAGTATAGGCATAACTCAGCATGGCTCTGTTTCAGAGGCTTCCATTACATATGATGAAGAGGTGAAGATCTTTTGTTTTCGTAGAAAATATTTTTTAGCATCATGCTGTGGGACTGTGGAGCAATTACCTCTGCGTTAGACACAGCTCCTCCCCCGATAAGGAGGGTATGTCTAGAAATAGAGGAAATGGAGTACAAAGGTAACATGATAAAAAGCATTCAGAAATTGGAAATTCTAAAGGGGAATTGAAATAACTTAAAGATCAGAAAAACCAGGACTGGAGAGATGGCTCAGTGGTAAAGAGCACTGGCTGCTCCTGCAGAAGACCTGAGTTTGAATCCTAGCACCAGCATGGTAGCTAACAACTGCTCATAGGTTAGTTCCAGGGGATCCGACACCGTCTTCTGACTTCCACAGGCATTGCATTACACAGGTGCAGGCATACACTTATATACATAAAATAAAAATAATACATAAAAACTTTTTTTTAAAATTTTTAAAAATGATTTATTTAATAACAACATATTTAGAAGAAGTATATCATTCCAACACAATTGACATATTCAATAACATTTTCCTGAGGTAGGATGCATCTCTTTCAAATTTGGCTGTAAATTTTTAGGTTTACAGTTGAATTATTACAGTTATACAATATTGTACTCAGTATAAACCCTATAAGACATAAATTAAATGATGTTTTAACCTTTAAAAAGATCTCCATCTCATTATTAAAATACACAGTTTCATATAGAAAAATTCTTTTTCAATGCAATTGACATTGGATGTTTGCACATGCATTTCTAATCTCTAAATATCTGATTATTACTAGTCACAGTTGGTTACTTTCTGAGCTTCTAGGCATCTGAGCATGGATATAAAGTCATCAGCTACACTTTAAAAATATCTTCAGGTTATTATTATGTTGAGCCTCATGAGTGAGTGTGGCATCTTTCATAGCTCTTGAGTGTCTTCCTACTTGGGAGAACTATTAAATACTTCAAGATAACCCTACGAAGGTTATTTGGTTTGAATGGAAGGAAAGTAATTCTTGCAATTCTTTATCTGTAGCCGTCTTTCTGGAGGCATTGTGCTTCCTGTGGGCAGTGGTGGTCTTACTGTTTGTCTGTTTCTTGAAGGTAAGCTGCTTCCCTTCATGCTCTGCCAGCTTTCCTTGCATGTGCTGATGTCATGCAACTGGACCTTGAAGGTTTGACTGGGGCTGCTGATTCAAGTTGCAATTTTTCAGACTGCTTGCTTAGTTTGGGGACTTTTTTGTAATCTATCCAAATTACTTCACATTCCTCAAAAGAAAATTAGGAAAATTAATGTACTTGGTGGATATAATTTTAATTGCATTTAAAAATGTTTTTATTGAATTTTTCCATATTTCATACAGAATACCTCAACCAACCTTAATTATCTTTATACCCCCATCCCCACTGGCACCCTCCCATGGCCCCCCCTGCCACTGGAATTCATATGTTCTGTCATTTGTGTTAAGGCCTATTATGTCAAGTTAGTGTCCCCAGATGTTCCTTAGTGCAAGCTCATCTACTGAGGTCTAGTCAGCTTATCTAGAGTCCCTTGCTTTAGGAAGATCAGCTCCTCCTCATCTAGCAGTAATCAGTTGCCAATATTTCTTCAGCTAAGGCTGGGGTCTGCTGTCCATTTCCCCAGTTCTATGCTGGGTTTTTGTCTGCTTGAGTTTGCATGGGACTCTTGTATGCTGATGCCATTACCGTAGATTCATATGAGGAAGGCCCAGGAGCTTGTAGGATTCTATTTCCATATGGTCCTCATCCCTGGCTCTGACAATCTTTCCACCCCTTCTTCTGCAATGATCCCTGAGCCATGGGTGGTTCAATAATGTTAGTTCCTCCATTCTGGCATTTTTAATTACTGTGTGTCCTGCAGATAAATATTGGGTAATGACCAGTTGGTCTCAAATAAACCTTATCTAGAGATATTTTTCTTGATCTATTATGTATAATTTGTCAGTAGATTGACCCATCTTCTATCTTTTTTCCATTTTCCATCTTTTTTTCCTTGTTTTTTTTTGTTTTATAAGACCTGGTCTTACTATGTAGTACTGTCTGGATTGCAAGTTGCTATGTAGACCAAGCTACCCTCCAACTTACAGCAATTCTCTGGTCTCTGATTCCCAAGTGTGAAGATTACAGATACCCACAAAGGCAACTTACCTGCAGCTATACTACTGAGAAATATGACTCCTCCTCCAAAATTAACTACCTATCAAGGAGTGGGGCCTCAAAAGCCCCTCCCTATCCCTGATGGGCTTAATCATGTACAGGCCTTGTACAAGTAGCTACCACTGCTGGGAGTGCATGGTTGCAACGGCCATGTCACTGCAGTGTTTCACAGCACTCACTCCCATCCTCTGGCTCTTACATTACCCCTCTTCCACCATATTTCTTGAGCCTTGGAGACGGTGATATCCATGTTGGTAAGGGAGTGTAGGAGACACCACACCCTCAGTTCGATCTGCTCTTCCCTGAGGAATCATGTGATATATTCATGCACAGTGTCAAAATGGGCTTGGGACTTAATCTGGCCAGCAGAGTGTTGCATTCACTTGGCCATTCACATTGTTCATAAATGGACATGAACCGCATCAGACCACTGAAGAAAACTCACAGCAACAATCTTTTCTCTCTCTATTGGAGTGTATATCTGAAACACAAGTCATTTATTTTGCATAGGTAAGACTAATGCAGAAGCATCAGAAATATGATAAATTCAGCTGAGTTCTAGAATTGTTAATGTCAGCATAAAAATTTGGAAATTGTAAGACAAAACCCCCCATTTCATTTTCAAGGTATTATTATAGGGGTTGGAGAGATGGCTCATCATTTAATAGCACATAGTACTTTTGTAGAGGATCCTAGTTGAGTTACCAGTACTCACTAAGTTCAAAAGGATATTTACATCTTAATAAGTTTAGTAAGTTAACTACTACTACCAAAACAGCTAGTTTTCTTAAAAATAGACTGTTCTCACTACCTTTGAGACACCTTGAGGTTGGTAGCATCCTGGTTCTCTTCTTATTCCTTTGCTTGTATTCATATTGTTATACATTAGTGGAAATATAGTTTTGCCTACTAAACATAGTTACATTGTTTATACTGTTTTATGACCTCTTTTATTGTTTAATTTTGAGAAAAAAGAGGTCTCTGAAGCTCAGGCTGGCCTCAATACTTACTATGTAGCTGAGGATGACGTTCAACGCCGATTGTCCTGGCTGTGTCTCTTGAGTACTGGGATTACAGGTATCCCATCACACCAGGTCATGATCTCTTTTATTGTGAGTATTGAAATTTATCTATGATTGATGTATATTATTATGTATTGTTAATTTTTTACTCTGTATAGTACTGAATAGACTCTGACATACTTACTCATTCTTCTGTAGTTTTGAATGATCTTCTTTATCTCAATTACAATGCACATTCATGCATGTGTTAGCATGCATTTGAATATTTCTTCTTAGCATTATGAAGAATTTATTTACTTTAATAATTTATTTACTTTAATTTAGCATTAATAAACTCAGAATTTATTTGCTTTAATTGGTTTACCTTTATTTCATTTTATTGTATTTTATGTATGCCTTCTTGTCTTTATGTGCACCCTGTGCATGCAGAGGTCATGGAGGCCAGAAGAGGCATTAGGAATCCCTTGGAATTGGAGTTACAGACAGTTGTGAGCTGCCCAATACCACTGTTGAAAACTGAATAAAGGTCCTCTGCAAAAACAGCAAGTACTGTTAACTATTGAGCCAACTCTCCAGTCCCTTAAAACTTATTTTTATTTTTGTTTTTAGTTCAGGGTCTCATGTAGCCCAGACTAGACTCAAACTTGTTATGTAGTAGAGGATAACCTTGAACCTCGAATCCTCCTGATTCTACCTTCCTATTGCTGTGGCTACAAGCATAAGCCACCATGTTCAGATTAATTTAAAACTCTTGTATGCTCTTGTGTATTGTAAAGAATTTACTTAAGAATCTCATGGCTCATCTCCCTCTGCTTCCCTGGGCTGCACAATGTGCCAGCCTCTTTCCTGGACACAGGGTCTGACCTCTAGGCCTGGAACCACCACTGCTTCTTCATCCCTTGCATCCAGACGAACCCAGTTCTTTCTTGCGGTCCCCAGAGCCATTTGGACCTGGTCGCGCCTTCACCTCCCTCTGCTTCCCTGGGCCTACACAACCCGCCAGCCTTTCTCCTGGACCCCAGGAGATCTTAGGGTCTCTTCCAACCTTCATCTCCCTTTGTATCTCTGGGTGGTATGGCCACCAGCTGGTGGAGACCAGCATCTTTCCAGGGCCTTGCTCCCAGGCCAGTCCAACCCCCAAATTCCTGAGGACAACATCTTTCCAGGAGGGATCCAGACCTTAGGAGAAAGCCCGAGAGCATCTGATCCTCATCTGACTTGGGCCTCTGTGGGAATTCCTGAAGACAAAAGCAATCTGGCCACTCCAATATAAAATCAAAAGAGAGAACTGGAAGCTTAGACGAACCAGCTTTTCATGCCCCAAAGTAAACCACAAAGGCACATAAAGTTTAAAAAAGAAGCAGACCTAAACTTGAAGACTTGAGTCCCTTGCAAGAATCAGAAACTCCAAATAAATTCACATGTCAAAATCACAGAGAAAAAATAATAACATGAAAACC
>NW_008356950.1:1110748-1111798 GCF_000622305.1 Nannospalax galili
TGAACTGGACCACTCAAGCAAAGATTATGAAAAATTTAAGAAATCACAAGAATGGAATATGCAGGAATTGAGTGATACCATAAAAAGACCAAACTTACGAATTATAGGCATACAGGAAGGAGAAGAATCCCAAGATAATGGCATGGACCAGATCTTCAACAGAATTGTGGAAGAAAATTTAAATTAAAGAAAGACATGCCCATACAAATACAAGAAGCATATAGAACACTAAACAGACAGGACCAGAAAAGAAACTCCATGGAATATCACAGTGAAAATACTAAATGTACAGAACAAAGAGACAATACTGAAGGCTGCAAAGAAAAAAAAAAGTCACATTTAAAGGAAAACCCATTAGGATTACAGCTGATTTTTCAGTGCAAACTACAAAAGGCAGAAGAACCTGGACCAAAGTATTCCCAGTTTTAAATGATCATAGATGCCAACCCAGATTACTATGCCCAGCCAAAATGTCTATTATAGTTGAAGGGGAAAGAAAAATCTTCCATGCCATAAATAGGCTAAAGGAATTCATGTCCACAAAACCAGCCCTTCAGAGAGTTCTGGAAGCAATACAAAGAACTGAATAAAGGAATGACTACACCCAAAGGATTGTGGAAAGATACTCAATGAAGGTATAACTGTGGAAAAGTACAGGTATATCAAGAATGTGAACAGAAATAAAAATGACAGGATTCAATACACATCTTTCATTAATAACTTTAAATATAACTGACTGAACTCCCCAGTCAAAAGACACAGACTAGGTAAATGGATTAAGAAACAAAACCCATCTTTTTGTTGTCTGTAAGAAACTCATCTCATTTTCAAGGATAGGCACTATCTTAAAGTGAAAGGATAGAAAAAAAATATACCAAGCAAATGGTACTAAGAAAAAAGCAGGCATTGCAATTCTAATATCTGACAAAATAGACTTTAAACTAAAACTAATCAGAAGCGATAAAAAGGGCCACTTCATTCTGATCAAAGGAACAATAAACCATAACAATATTACAATCATGAACATATATTCACCAAACTCTGCTGCAC
>NW_008356950.1:1111839-1149226 GCF_000622305.1 Nannospalax galili
TCAAAGGCAGTAATAGTGGATGACATCCAGATCCCATTCTCATCAACAGACAGGTTATCCAGACAAAAACTATACAGAAAAACTTGAAAGTTAAATGACATCATAAATCAAAATCGATCTAACAGACATCTACAGAACATTCTACGTAAACACCAAAGAATACATTTTCTTCCCAGCGCCCCATGGAACCATCTCCAAAATCAACCATATACTAGGGTACAAAAAAGCCCTCAACAAATACAAAAAGATTGAAATAATTCCATGCATTCTATCAGACCACAATGCAATAAAGCTTACTATCAACACCAGAAGAAGCCTTAGTCACCACATGAACACATGGAGATTAACTAACACACTCCTGAATAATGAATGGGTCAAAAGAGAAAATAAGAAATAAATAAAAGTATTCCTGGAACTAAATGAAAAGGACAATACAACACAACAAAACCTCTGGGACATGCTGAAAGCTTTCCTTAGAAGGAAGTTTATAGCTCTAAGTGCCTACATTAAAAATTTTGAAAGCACACTAATAAATGACTTAACATTGCAACTCAAGACACTTGAAAAGCAACAACAAACGAAACCCAAACCAAGCAGACAAGAAGAAATAACAAAAATCTGGGAAGAAATTAATGAAATCAAAACAAAGAAAACAATACAAAAAATCAACAAATCCAAGAGCTGGTTCTTTGGAAAGATAAACAAAATTGACACAATGCTAGCTCAGTTAACCAAAAGAAAGAAAGAGAACCTCCAAATGAACAAAATCAGAGATGCAAGGGGAAACATCACAACAGACACCAGGAAGATACAGAGCATTATAGGGAATACTTAAAATCCTATACGCTACTAAATTTGAAAACCTAAAAGAAATGGACAGATATCTAAAGGCATGGGAACCACCAAAACTAAAGCAAGAAGAAATTAACAGCTTAAATAGACCCATATCACAAAAAAAAAGCCCAGGAGCAGACAGATTTAAACCAGAATTCTATCAGACGTTTAAAGAAGATCTACATCCAATACTACTTAATTTTTCTAAAAAGATAGAAAAGGGGGGGGGGACTTCCAAATTCCTTTGATGAAGCCAGCATCACTCTAATACCAAAGCCAGGTAAAGATACAACAAAAAAAGAAAACTATAGACCCATATACATAGATGAAAAAATTCTCAATAAAATACTTGCAAACCATATACAGACACACATCAACAGGATCATCCACCATGATCAAGTTGGCATTACTCCAGAGATGCAGCGAAGGTTCAATATACATAAATCAATAGACGTCATAAATCACATAAATGGGCTCAAAGAAAAGAACCACATGGTCATCTCAATTGACGCAGAGAAAGCCTTTGACAAAATTCAACATGCATTTATGTTCAAAGTCCTAGGGGGAATTGGACTGGAGGGAACATACCTCAACATAATTAAAGCCATGTATAACAAACCCACAGCCAACATCACTCTAATAGAGAAAAACTGGAAGCTTTGCCATTGAAATCAGGAACTGGACAAGGCTTTACACTATCTCCATTTCTCTTTAACACAGTGCTTGAAACTCTTGCAAGTGCAATAGGACAAGCACAGGAAATTAAAGGAGTAATAATTGGAAAGGATGAGATCAAATTATTCCTTTTTGCAGATGATATTATATCTAAGACATGCCAAAAATTCCACTAGAAAAGTCCTAGAAATTATTAACACATTTAGTAAAGTGGCAGGTTACAAAATTAACCTACAAAACTCTGTAGCCTTTCTATATACCAATAACAAGCAATCAGAGAAAGAATACATGGAAACACTCCCCTTCAAAATAACTGCAAAAAAAAAAAAATCTCCGAATAAACCTGACCAAAGACATTAAAGACCTCTACAATGAACATTTTAAATCTTTAAAGAAAGAGATTGAGGAAGACACCAGAAGACTGAAGGATGTCCCATCATCATGGATTGGAAGAATTAATATTGTGAAAATGACCATCCTACCAAAAGCCATTTATAGAGTGGAATGCAAATCAAAATCCCAATGACATTCTTTACAGAATTGGAAAAAACTATCCTAAGATTCATATGGAAGCACAGAAGTCCTTGGAGAGCCAAAGCAACCCTGAGCACTAAGAGCAATGCCAGGGTGGTTACTATACTAGATTTTAAGCTGTATTACAGGGCTATAGTCATAAAAACAACATGGTATGGGCACAAAAATAGACCCATAGATCAATGGAACAAAATTGAAGACCCAAATATGAGTACATACAATTTCATCCACCTGATATTTTACAAAGGGTCCAAGAACATTCACTGGAAGAAGCCATATTTAGCAAATGGTGCTGACAAAACTGGATCGCCATCTGTAGAAGAATGAAACTAAACCTCTATCTTCCACCTTGCACAAAAGTCAACATCAAATAGATCAAAGACCTCAATGTGAAGCCTAAAACTCTGAATCTGTGAAGAAAACATTGGCAAAAACCTATAAGATATAGGCGTAGGAAAGAATTTTCTAAACCAGATGTCAACTGCTCAGGAAACAAGGTCAAGAATCAACAAATGGGACCTCATTAAACTACATCAAAGGAGGCACCTAGGGAAGTGAAGAGAAAATCCACAGAATGGGAGAAAATCTTCACCAGCAACATATCTGACAGAAGTTTTAACATCCAGAATGTGTAATGAACTCAAAAAACAGAGAATCAAGACAGGAAGTAACTCAATTAAAAGATGGGCTAAGGAGCTGAACAAAGAGATCTCCAAAGAAGAAGTAAAGATGGCTAAAAAGCATCTTAAAAGATGTTGAACATCACTAGTAATTAGGGAAATGCAAATTAAAACCACTTTAAGATTTCATCTTACCACAGCCAGACTGGCTAAGATTAAGAGAACAAATGATACCAAATGTTGGAGAGGATATGTGGAAAGAGGAACACATCCACTGCTGGTGGGACTGTAAATTTGTTCAACCCCTATGGAAAGCAGTGTGGAGAACTCTTAAAAAACTACAAATGAACCTACCATTTGACCCAGTTATACCACTCTTTGTCAAAGACACTTGTAAATCCATGTTTGTTGCTGCTCTTTTCACAATAGCTAAGAGATGGAAGCAACCTAAGCAACCTCAACTGATGAGGGATAATGAAAATGTGATTCATTTATATGATGGAGTTTTACTCAGCAGTAAAGAAAAATGAAATCATGAAAGTTGCAGGTAAATGGATGGAACAATAAACTGTTATACTAAGTGAAGTAACACCGACTAAGAAAAAAAAAGTCGACATATGTTCTCCCTCAAATGTGGATTCTACAACCAAATCCTGATAAGTGAGTATGTATTCAGACATAACTACAGCAACCAGGATAGTGGAAAGGAACCAGGGAGGTAAAGGAAAAGAAAGAACCTGAAAGAGAAGAACAGTAGGAAACAGATGTTAATAAGGGAGATATGGATAAAAATTGGGTTAGTTTAAGGGAGGGGGAGGGAAGGGTATACAAGGAACCAAGGGGATAAAGGGAAAGAAGGAGCTCAAGAGAGGTAGGACCATAGGAGAAGGGTAATATTAATGGAGAAAGGGGAAACATGGGGGCACCTTAATTGGGGAAACCATGATGGAGGGGTGAGACAATGTGAGAGATAATGCCTAGGTAGTTTTAAATACCAGGGGGAACTGTATTAGTCCAACAACCCACTGACATGTTATACATACCAGATCAAGAAATATATGTCTAGGCAAGGTTTGTCTGTGAACAATTGGTCTTTGCCCATGGCACACAGTAATTAAAAGTACCAGACTGGTGGAACTAACCTTCTTGGATGTTAACAGACATACTTTGAGGCCTATATTAATTTGGTTAGGGGGACATAAAAAACAGTTTTTGCTCCTTGCCCTCCTAGTTTGACTAGTTACAGGGGACTATGAGTATCTTTCAAAATGTCCTGTAATTGTGGTGGGTCACTGGTCTTCTTGATCAAGGAGGCTGAGGTGACCCCACAAAATGTATTTGAAGCAGTTTCCAGTCTACAAAGAGGAGGGTCAACACAGAGGAAACATGTCTTCCATGCTTCCAAGTGAAGCCAACCATGGTCGAGCAGGATCTTTGACTTATCTTCACATAGGCGGAACTGGTAAAAGAAAGGAGCCAGGGGCTCCTCCCAAGCCCATGTGATCCCTGAGAACAGATCCTTAAATGGCCGTAAGAATAAAAACAAATTGGTTTATCTGGGGCAACTGTATGATCTTAAACACCCAAAAGGAAAGTATAATCAAAGATTAAAGGGGCCAATATAATTTTTTTAAGAGTCCACATGTACAGCTAAAGGCTACATAATATCAACAATGCCAGATAGGAGATGCCTTCTTTTGAGTTGTTGGCCAGGAGGGCCAAGGGTCTCCCAGATAGTAACTCAGCATAGAACTGGGAAAATGAACAGCAGACCCCAATCTTATCTAAAAGAATATTGACAACTGATTGCTGCCAGATGAGGAACAGTTGACCTTCCTAAAACAAAGACCTCTAGATAGGCTGAGTAGTTTCACTAGATGGACAAGTAATGGGGAATGGCTGGGGATGACGACATCACAGTGGACAGTAGCAGGGATAACAGAGTATAAGGACTCTAGTGGGTGGAGGGAGGCTATGGGAGGGTACCATGGGAAGTGGATGTACAATTGAATACGATGGTTTGGGATGTTCTGTGTGATACACACACACACACACACACACACAAATCAACAAATTAAAAAAATGAATTATATTTGAGGAGGAAGCATAAAAATTTATGTCATTTTAATTAGTAGAGGTGATTAAACATTACCATTGAAATCTATCTGATGACTTTATAGACATACACAGGTGCCAAGGATCTGAGTGCGGCCGATTATGACTAGTAATAATCAGGTACATATAGATTAGAGATGCATGTGCCAACATATCAGTGTTATGAACAAAAACAATGAGTCTTTCTGTAAGAAACAGTATATTCTACAATGAGATGGAGATCTTTTTTAAATATTAAAAACATTTAATTTTATGTCTTGCAGGGTTTATCCTGAGTTCAATATTGTATAACTGTATTAATTCAACAGCAAACCTAAAAATTTTATAGCCACTTTTGAAAGAGATCTATGAGGAAAGAGATCTTTGCTCTGGAAACTGATAATGTATATGTTAAAGCTGTAATGAAATGCTTCTTCTAAAAAAATAAAAAATCTCTTGGCTAAGTGATTCAGAACCTGTTAATGTGATGGCTCCTAAGGTACCCCAGAATGGAATTCACACTGTGATAAAGAAATCCAAAACCAAACCCTGTGTTAGGACTATAGCATAAGTATTATAGCATAGCTCTGTTGAAGAAGGGGAGAAGTGGGAATTTATATTAGTTTGGAAATGATTGAAAACTGTAGAACTAAGACAAAAGGAATAATAATAAGCATTGTTCTCCAGTTTCTGAAGTTGCTTATGACAAAGGTGTTTATGTATGGTTTAACACTTCTGAAACATGTGGGTATGTTTGAACAGTAACTAATTGAATGTTTGATGGTGGGAATCAGGTTCCCAACTGAGGTAAAGTGTGTGAAATAAGCAAAAGAAATCTAAAATGAAATGAGAATATTGTATTAAAGTTAAAGCTATCAGAGTGGAATTATGTTTATATTGTAATATAAATACAGATGGATATGCATAGAAATATTTATAGATATGCGCATTTACAATGGTCAAAATGGAAACAATCTGAGCTCTAAAATAAAATCAAAAATAGTATTGAGTCTAACGCAAAATATAAGTATTCATGAATGTATGCCAATGTAAACACATGATGCAATACATAAATAAGCAGAGGTGAAGACACAAATCTTTCATACAGAAAAATTACTATTATTTATGCATTCCTCCCACAAGGAAGCAGAGTGCACGAGGCCTTAGTCAAGGGCTTGTTTCCAATGAGAATGGTTGGAAGAGGGACAAATGCCATTGCTGTGGAGAAACCTGGAAAGGATGACCATGCTCAGTGCGTTAATCTATTTTCCATTGCTATTAAAAAATGTTTGAGGGGCCAAGGAGCTGAAGTGCCCTCCACGTGCTCATCTCCCTCCCCACCTCCACTTCCTGCTTGAATTTGCTTTGCAGCATGGTTGGAATGTTTCTGGCTCAGAACTGTGACATCCCAAACCTGCCTAAACGACTTGAAGACATTTAAAAGGACTAAGAAGCCAAGAAGATACCCCCAGTTCCTGATGCCCATGCCAGTGCTGCCTTCTGGATCCAGTGATGCCACCTTCTGAGGGGCCCAGCTTCTGTACTGCCACATTCTAAAGCTTTTGTGTTTCTGTCCAGTCTCAGACCCTTCAAGTTGCCCCAGAGTCAAAATGGGGCCAAAAGTTAAGAATTATTCAGCAGCCTTGCCTGCCTCTTCCCATATGTTCCTTCCAGTCACTCAGGAGGCTGTAAGACTGGAATTATGATGCTAGATTGGCAAACACAACCTTTAATAGTTGTTCACCTGTCCTTTTGAATTTCTACTGCCTGTTGTCAAAAGAAAAATTAATGAGTTTAGATATATGATCAGAAATAGTAATATTGAGTTCACTCCCTAACAATTAAAATGGATGCTCGTTAGACATTTGTTACTACATTGTATTGTTTCGAACTAATTAAAATTAAATCTCTGAGTCAAAAAAGAAAAAAAAATGTTTTGGGGACTTGGAGAGATGGCTCAGTGGGTTAAGTGTTGCCTAAGGGTGAAGACATGAATTAGAACCTGTAGAACTATCATAGAAACCAGGCCCAGCAGTGTGCATCTGTAGTCCTAGTACTCCTGCAGAGAAATGGGAGGCAGGGACAGGAGAAGCCCTGGAGCTTGTAGCCTAGGTAGCATGGTGTACACAAGGATGAACCACAAAGAGACCCTGTGTCAAAACAACACAAGGTTAAAGTCAAGACTGACACCTGAGGTTATTGTCTGACTTCCACATGTGTGCTATGGCATATGTCTCCCCTCCTCCCCAAAATGCATATATACATACATGTACACACACACACACACACACACACACACACACACTCTTGAGGTTAGATAATATATAAAGAGATTTATTTTGCTCATAAGTACCAGAGAGCCAAGAGCATGATGGGTGCTGGGTTTTGCTTGGTTTTGGTGAGGGCTTCATGGCAGATGACATCACAATGGTTGAAGCATGTACAGTAGAGTATGGGATACAGTGACCCAGGAAACCAGAGAGCAGGGGCAGACCACTCTTGCTCTTTTCATAATAACTTGCTCTCACAAAGAGACCATGAGACCAGCTGCATTAACCTCTTCTTGAGAGTAGCACCCCCAAGAATTTCTTCATGACATAATACATTGCAAAGATGTGTGCCTTTCTTATCACCACACCGGGAACCACATCCTCAATGATATCCATTCCATAACAGTCAGAAAATAAAAATTAACTCCACAGTGATAAGCCACATTGACAACCCTCTAGAGTCTTCTTCCCTAAAGCTGTACCCCCAGCCTAACAGGAAAATCAGTGGGAGATACTTTACAAAATACCTGGACCAGTCTTCCTCAAATTGTCGTAAAATAAACAGACCAAAAAAAAAAAAAAAAATCTAACAGCTGTCTGAGCAGGTGTAAGGGCTCACAGAGCTTGGGGATGCATAACTACTAATCTAAATGGGGCCAGGAGTAGGATCTTGAGAAAGTAAAAAGTCTCAGCAAAAATCTGTTAAAACTTCAGGAAAGTATGGCTTTTAATCTGTAATAATATTTCTGGTGACAAATGCAGTTTAGTAATGCAAGGTGTTAAACAGGGAAATAACTGTGGTATTGGTACAGCAGAAGCCTCTCTGCTGCCTACCTGAGAAGCTATAAAGCAGTCTGAAATTAATAGTCATTTAAATATATTTTTTAAACGATGGCCACACTGCTTTAGAAATTCCATTTCACATGTGAAGTTCTCCAAATCCCTTCCCTGAGGCATGCTGTTAGTAATTCCTTGACACCTTGCTTTATTCAGACAGTTTTATTCTGGAAATAATGTTGCAGGAAATGGATAAAGTATTAAATTATTTTTGAATTTATGCCATCTAAAAACAAATACTCATGTAATGTGATTGTAACTATTTGCATTAACGCTATTCTTGACTGATAACACACTATGGAAGATAATTTTACAATTCTTGAGAATAAAGTAAATACATCTAAAACAATGAGCTCACAAAATGATGAGTCTTGCTGCAATGCTCTCAGAGTTTAATTGGAAAACATAGTCACTGAGAAGGTAATTTGAACTATGGCTATAAATCTTTGGAAAAAATAATCACCTATAACAGGATTTTACTTCATTTATTCCTAGCTATTTCATATATATATATATACTCCTGAAAAAAGGAAAATTGAATACACTAGAAAGTAATGAAATCTACGGTCATTCTTTTTTTTTTTCCTATTAAGTAGATCTGTAAATCTACACTGTTCCGACCCTTTCAATTCCTTTCTTTGAAATTTAGGGAGTAGTTTCTCAACAGATTTTTTTTTTTAAAATAAGTAGGTGCAGTCCCAGATTTCCTTTTCACAAGACCTGCCTTCTCCATTTGAAGATAACCATAGTGTACTTAGTGTAGAAAAAAATAAAAGGCCTCCGGTATGTATTACTGATCTGTGGCGAGAGAGAGAGAGAAAAAAAAAGAGAGACAGAAAGAGAGAGACAGAGAGAGAGAGAGATTTTATTTTATTAGGGTTTTGCTGTATTTTGTTTTATTTTATTTTGAAGACAGGGCCTGCTATGTAGCCCAGACTGGCTTTAAGCTTGTGATCTCCCTGCCTCAGTGCTGGGATTACAGTGTGTGCTGAATTGTTTTTTAAAATATTTTATTTATTATTTTTATTTTATGTGTAAGAGTGTATTGCCTGCATGTATGTGAGCACACTTGTGTTGTGCAATGCCGTGGAGGTCAGAAGAGGGCATCAGATTCCACTGGAACTGGAGTTAAGGATGGTTCGTAGCCACCATGTGGGTGCTGGGAATCGAACCCAGGACCTCTGCAAGAGCAGTCAGTGCTCTTAACCCCTGAGCCATCTCTCCAGCCCCCTGAGTTGCTTTTTAACTAACTCTGATGATATTAGGTGAACAAACAAATTCATTTATACATTTTTATGTTAAAAAAAGACTCTTTTAAAAAAAGCTTTATTCACTCCTCTTTTGAAACAGTCCCTGAGCCTTGGGAGGCAGAGGTTTGATATACATGTCGAGAGTTTTCTAGACAGCTAGAAGTTACTCCTATGAACTTACAGCAATGGTGACAGCGTGCACAAGATCCACACAAGCCAAAACCAGACAAAAACTCATAATAGAAGTGGGGGATTGGGTAAGAAGTCCCAACCTTAGCTGAGGAGCTATTGGCAACCTATAACTCTTGGGAGAGGGTGAGTTGGTTTGCTTTAAGGGAGTGATACTAGATAAGTTAACCAAGCTCCAGTGGATAGACTCACACTAAAGGACATTTGGGATACAAACTTAGCTCAATAGGCTTAATATACATGACAGAATGCATGAAATCCAGTGGGCTGTGTGTGGGAGCTTATAAGAGAGGTATAGATGGGGGAAGGGGTCTACATAGGATAAAAATATAGTGTATAAAATTCTAAAAAATTCTATTAAAATTTTTTTAAATGAAAGGAAAGCAAAGCATCTATTACCTAAGAAACTGACCTGGATTAAAAAAAAAACATACCTTTTTGTGTATTTTTATTGAGGTTTTGTCCATTTTATACACTACATCTTAATCATATTTAGAACCCCTCCTTCATCCCCCCAATAACTCTCCCAGAAGATTTCATGCATTCTGTCACATATATTAAGTACTATCTGGTCAAGCTTTTGTACCACGATGTCCCTTGGTGCAAGTTTATCCACTGAATTCTAATTACCATATCTAGAGTCACTCCCTTACTCCCCTAAAGAAGACTGACTCTTCATCACCCAGTAGTAACCAATTGCCAATAATCCCTCAGCTAAGTTTGAGGTCTGCTGCCCATTCATTTATTCTATGCTGAGTTTTTGTCTGATTGAATCAGCATGGGTCTTGTGCAGGCTGTCATCATTGCTGCAAGTTCATATGAGCAAGTTCCTAGAGGCCTGAAAGTCTGTTTTCTTATGTTCATGCACCAATCCTGGCTCTTGCAATCTTTCCACCCCTAATTCCATAATGATCCCTTATCCCTGGGTGGGTGAGATTCAGTATTGGAGTCCTATCCAGGGACATGTACTCTGCAGTCTCTTATTCTCTATACCTTGGCCAGTTGTTGCCTTTTGTGTGTATGAACCTCTGTTGCAAGATGAAGCTTCACTGGCGAAGGTCGAGGGATGTATTAATACTCTCTCTACCCCCTGTTCTACTATGTTCCATAAACCTTATGTATAGAAGTTCCATTGTATATGTGTCACTTAAGGCTTGGCGTCTCTCAGACACATGTTCTCTGTGTGTGTTAAAGAACTCAAGAGAGGGGGGATGATAGGACAGGTATTGTCAAGGGAGAAATGGGGGAAATGGGTATACTTTAACTGGGGAAGGAGGAGAAAGGATAGACAGTGAGAGAGAGAAGAGAAATAAACTTAGATGGCGTGAAAAACCAGAGGGAAACGTATTAACTAAAAAAAACCTACTGAAAAATACACATATAATATCTGAACATGAGTGCATATGTATATCTGAAGGCTATATAACAAGAAACAGTGCCAAACAGGAGAACCCTCCCTTCCAGTTGTTGGTCAGGGTAATCTAAGAGACTCCCAAAATAACACGCGATATTGTCATAGCCCTTGACTATCTCCCAGAACTTGAAGGTAAGACCCCATTGCTAAAGACAGGACATAAACATATTTTATACTTAACCTATGAATAATTTTTAGGTCTGAAATATAAAAGAGAAGACTCAAGCTTTTAAAGAATTGTCATCTGGTGGGTAGACTTTAGGTGGTGTAAACAGAGAGGGGGTCTAAATATGATTAAGATATATTGTATGAAGGCCAAAAACATTCAATAAAAATATACATTGAAAAGTAACAAATAATTGTCAACTTATTACTATTTAATTTCTAATAGAAAATTATTGGAAAAATTTTGATATTTTTTAATAAGGCATAAGTCTGAATTGCTTCTCTGAGGCTCTATGATGTTAACAGACAGAAACAATGAAATCCTCGATCTTTCATGAGATCATGAGACATGAGATGTATTGAATGTGTAAAAAAGGTGAAATGTTAAAACAGGAATACCCATTTCCACAGGTGTATTTCTATTAAGCTTTAAAAAATGCTGTATAGGGGCCAGAGAGATGGCTCAGCAGTTAAGAGCATTGGCTGCTCTTGCAGAGGATCCTGTTTCAATTCCCAGCACCCACACAGAAGCTAACTACTGTTTGTAACTCCAATTCCAGGGGAATCTGATGCCCTCTCTGATTTCCATGGGCATTGCATGACACTGGTGCACTTACATACATGTAGACAATACACTCATACACATAAAATAAAACTAATAACTAAAATATTTTAAAAACGCTGTCTGTGGTGCAGATGTATACCTAGGGGCTGTCTGGCAAGGAGCACAGTGCCAGACAGGAGAGACCTCCCTTCAAGTAGATGGTCAGAGTGGTCCAAGAGACCTCCAAAATAATGCAGGCTATTGCCAGAGCTCTTGGTTATCTCCCAGACCTGGAAGATAAGATCCTACTGCTGAGGACAGGACATACTTCTGACACAGGACTTGGAGCAATGGAGCTGGAACTAACCTGGAAGTCTTCTACTTGAAGTTTAGCTCTCATAGTTCTGGATGATACTATGCAAGCTGCTAAGGGAGAAAAAAAATCAATCAGTGGTGCAATCCAGCCCTAAGGCCCAATAACCGTAACAACCAGCACAGCAAATTATTTCTATTGGTACAGTAGTGGCACTGTTAATGGGGGGTGGGATGGAGGTGGGTGTGTTAATCAATAGCTGTCTAATTGGATTTAAAGCCTTCTCAACGGGAGTGAACTGACAGGTAGCACTGTGAACATAGCCAAATACACATGGCTGGAGAGGTCATAGATCCTAGAGAAAACCCTATCTCTGTCATATGTGTAGACAAACGAAATTTCTTACCATAGCTAAATATGGATCCTTATATTTACAGACGAACATACTGCACACCACTCCTCAAAGAAGCTTCTTTTTACAACAGATGGAGGCTCCTGCAGAGTCCCACAACTGGGCAAACATGGAGAATATGTGTCTGAGAGATGGCCAGTCCTAGGTGACATATGTACAGTGGAACCTCTACACCTAGGACTCAGGGAACATAGTGGAACGAGGGGTAGAGACAAAACTAGTGCTCTTGCAGAGGATCCTGTTTCAATTCCCAGCACCCACATGGAAGCTAACTACTGTTTGTAACTTTAGTTCCCTCAAACTCTCACCACTGAAGCTTCCTTATACAACAGAGTGCAATGCACACAGAAGGTCACAACTTTTAAAGAATAAAAGACTTCAGTGTGTGTCCTTGGATAGGGCTTCTATATCAAACCTCTTCCACCCATAGCTCAGGGACCACTGAGGAAGAGGAGGCAGAAAGGTAGTAAGAGCCAGGATTGGTTCATGAACATAGGGAAGCAGAGGCTTTCAGGCCACTGGAAGCTTGAACATCTGAACTTTTGGCAATGGCAGAATTGAGCACAAGACCTCAACCAGACAAGTGCCAAGAATGGAACAAGGGAAATGGGTGGTGGTTTAGCCCGTGTCTGGGAACTACTGGAGACTGATTACTACTGGGTGAGGGAGAATGGACCTTACCAATGACCTCTAGATAGGCTGACTAGACTCCAGTGGATGAATTTGCATGGAAGGATATCTGGTTACAAATGCTTGACTGGATAGGACTTAGTATGTATGGTGGAATGCAAGAGGTCTGGTGGGGGTGGGGGTGGGGAGCACAGATGGGGAAAGCAGTCTAAATTTGATTAAGATCTGTTGTATGAAATGTACAAAAGCTCGATTAATTTTTTTTTTTTAAAGTCCTTCAGTTAGAGTTGTATCACAGAACCTCCGCTTCTGGAGAGGGGAATTTAAAAGTCTCTGAGGAGTGAAAGGGTTTTATTTTGATCAGTCCTAATGGTTTTGTGGAAAGATGGAGTCCTGTGGGGAAATGTCAGGCAGGACTCCCATGATAATGAATGTTCATGTTGTTCTTTTTCCCAGTAGTCACCTTTTAACCCATGTTCCTGCTCCACAGCACGTGGCAACAGGGAGAACCTTATGTAAGTGCTGTGCAGATTCATTTAAATCATTCAAGTCTCTTACTAATTTGGCAGGCGTCTCTCTCCAGCTGCCGGAAGACTGGTCTTAGAGGAAGTTCTTCCTTCTTGAAGTTCTTGAGTTAGCCATCCCTCCCGTGTCTTCCCTTGAAGCAACCAGCTTATTTTTGCAGTTGACTGTGATCCCTGGCCTGGGTGCACAGACTGCTTAAATTGTAACCTCTCTTAGACCTTCTTCCTGTTCTTAATGCTTTGTACAGCTACTGGGTATGAAAGAAGGATTTTATATCAGGATTTTATTTTCTTTTAGGGTTAAGAAAACAACCCATATTCATTCTTATAAGAACGCACAGATAGTCAAAGACAGAAGAGCATGATGATGAAGATCTTGTTGACCCGGAGCCATTAAGAACATTGGGTACACAGATAGGATATTTGTGGGATTTTGCTCACTAAACAGCCGTTCTTTTTATTTTGTTAAGACCTCAATGATTGTCTTCTGAGACCTCATATGTGCAACTCTGATAGCTGACAACTATATGACAAACTCCTGCATATTTACAGTTTTGAGATTATATTGCATGGTAAAGCAGAACACAGGAAATAACCTGGAAAGTCAGCATGTTCCATTCCTTCAGGTACAGTGCTTGGCTGAGACACAAAGATGTGATCCAAGTTGAATCAGTTAGAGCTTAATCTGAGACTTTCCAAGGTATAATGAGGAAAAGGTAGTCTCTCCCATTCCATAAAGAACTAAGTCTTGAGTTGTCAGGGATCACCACAACTGCATGATCTCCCTGAAACTCACCTATGCTGGAGAAAATGGTGTCTGATGCCTGGTGATCTTGAATGCTTTCTAGAACAAGCCTCTCCTGTCATCAGAATGTTTGCCACCTTTAGAGACTTGAACCAGTGAATGCCACACTTCAGTAAAGTTCAAAGCAAAGAGAATCCTTCTTTTCTTTTTTTTAATTTAAATTTATTTTTAACTGGTATATAAAACCTCAAAAGTTATACATATGGAATCCCATATTAGATTTTTATACATGTGTATATTGTTCATTGTTTTGATCAGGCTAAACATCTCCTCAAGCATTTCTTTTTCTTTCTTTCTCTTTCTTTCTTTCTTTCTTTCTTTCTTTCTTTCTTTCTTTCAGAATGACAAAATTTTATTAATGGCAGACATGATTGATAATTGACAAAAACAACCACAGTAAAAGGTAAAAGCTAATTTAGTGCCAAATACAGTGCCCAATGATTTATGTATATAACTCATTCATCATTATTTATTTACAAGTGAAGAAATGAAGTCTTCAGAGTGACCAGCTACATAGACTTATGCAGTAGCATAAATCCATACAAAGAAAAAATGGTAGAGATCAAATTTCAACTAAAATTCAAATCCAGAGATGTTAAGAAACTGAGAGTCTAGTAGCCATTTTATTATAATGCCGTAGTAGAGTCTTGGATTCATGTCTGTTGAATATATATTCAAAGTCCACATGTATCAACTTCAGATTAGAAGGTTGTTTGCGCCTGTGTTCCTCTTTCAGTCAAGTTTCTTGCTCTCTTTTTAAAAAATTTTTTTACAAAAACTTTATTGAGAATTTCATACATGCATATAAATTGTTTTGACCAAATCCATGCCCACTCCCTCCCCTCCAACATTCGCCCCTCTGAAGCATTAATGCTAAAATCTTTTAAGGATTAGATACAAGCTCTCAAATACTTTTGATATTTTTGGTCTTTGGATCAGAGTATGTTGCTAACAGGTCCAAGGACATTTTGACTTTTAGCCAAGAAACTGGCTACATTTCTTTGGGGTCTTTTTACCCTAACTGCCTAGCCAATTCCTACCTCCTATTCTTATCTCACCATCCTCTGAAGGGGTTACCCAAATTGCCAATAGGGAATAGGGATGCAGGCCACTCTGGCTTCTTCCATGCTGAACAGGGATGCAGGGTCAGGCAATTGTGGTATATTTATACAATGGAGTTCTATTCAGCAGTAAAGAAAGATGAAATAATGAAACTTACAGGTAAATGGATGGATTTAGAAACTTATACTAAGTGAAGCAACACAGACTGAGAAAAACAAATGATGTATGTTCTCCCTCATGTGTGACTCCTAGCACCAAATCCTTTTAAATTCCAGGCCCTTTTAATAACATGATACAACAGTCCCTTCTGCATGAACTACCATCATCACAACTTCGGCTGAGCCTGATCACGAAACATAGTCACAATTGGGCTTGTGGATGGTTGGCTCATTCATTAAAGGACTGCCAAGCAGGGTCACTGGATCCTCACCTGAGTATCCAGCCACTTTTCCTAGTCAATTAGTCCAGCCTTGGAAGACCAAAAAAAAAAAAAAAAAAAAAAAAAAGAGGAAGAACCCAACAGAGGGATGCTTTTGGAAGCCCTTGTCAAGAAACTCCAATGGACTCTCATATGAACATTTGAGAATTCTTATTTTCAAGGAAGAGCCTAATATTTGCCTCTTTAGAAACAATGAAAAGGAAGTTTCAGAAAATGAAGAATTTGAGGTATTGACCAAAAGGATCTCAGGTTTATTTTTCAGTCAAAGGAGCATCAAGTCACATTAGGTACTAGGTACTGGCTTTTAACCTCTGATTTTGGAGTGTGTTTCTTCTGAGATAATTTTAAAACATGTTTAGTCAGTTCTGCTAACTTTTTAAGAAAGCAGCTGCAGAGAGTTTAGCCAAGAAATATACATTCTATGTTTCTTCGCTTGTTTTAAGCTTCTCATCTTTTTTTATTTCCCTCTCTCCCCTGCCCTTTATTTTTCCTAATGACTTTTTCTTGGGGAAGAAATTATTAAAAGTGATGACACTGACTATAACTCCATCATCATTTTGTGCGTAGGTGTGGGTGTGTGGGCATTTATATGTCAGTGAATGCATGTGTGTGGACATGTCTGAAGGTCAGAAGTCAACATGGTGTTTTTCCTCAAGCACCATCTACCTTGACTTTTGAGACAATCTCTTCCTGGTGTCTGAGGCTTTCAAATTAGATTAGGCTTCCTGGTCAGCAAATCTGAGGAATCTGCATGGTTTTGCTTCCCCAGCACTGGATTACAAGCCCATGCCACCATGCCTAGATTTTTCCTGTGGGTTCTATAGATATAATTCAGGGCCTTATGTTTACATGGCAAGCGCTCTGCCATCTAAGCCATTACCCCAGCCCTCCGTCATCACTGATGGGCGAGTCTACCTCTGTTCAGCAAGCGTAGTGTACAGGCAAAGATTTGTTCAAGAGGAACTTTCCAAGCTCACATGAATAATTGGAATACTTACTGGATATATCTTCCTCCTTTTTGAGCAAGCTGGATAACAAATGCTTTATTTAAATGTATAAATGAATATAGGGGACTATCTAATTATGCATAAGTATGAATCATCAGGCCAAAATGATTCAACATAGACCACACAAGCTTATGGTTCACAAGTGACTAAACACAACCTCCTCAGCAGTGTGGATTTTATGAGTTAAATACTTTCTTCTGTACTCATTTGAGTGTGAATCTTTCACACTCTGATGTGGGGTTCTTTTCACTTGCTTAATCTTTCTTTAGATATTCAAAAGTTTTGTTGCTTTTTATAATTGAATGAGCTTTTCATTTATAGTAATGCTTTCTGACTTTAAAAACTTTTATTAGTTTTTAGTGTGGTTTTATGAAATTTCTTTGCTTAATGTTTCATGGTATATATGTTTTTCTCATTCTGTGAACTTTAGATGGTCTGTGTATTTATAAGTAAATTATATGTATTTCTAAGTAACATATATACATATGTATTTGACTTTTATTTTGATTTTATGCATATGAGTGTATTGCCTACATTTGTGTAAGTGCACCAATGTTGTGCAATGTCCGTGGAGGACAGAAGAGGGTGTCTGATTCCCTGGAACTGGAGTTATGAATGGTTGTTAGCTGCCATTTGGGTGCTGGGATTTGAACCTGGGTCCTCTGCAAGAAGAGCCAGTGCTCTTAACTGCTGAGCCATTAATTACATTTATTACATAAACTACCAAATTGTTTAATATTCTTTCCATATTTGATTTATTCAACTAAAGAACATAACTGTATTTATGTCTGCATTGTTAACTATCTACTAGCTATTTGGAGAGATTTTTTCTTTCTGTCTTTGTCTGTTTGGGGATTAAAAAAATTAATTTTATTATTTTGT
This sequence comes from Nannospalax galili, assembly GCF_000622305.1. Taxonomy (NCBI): domain Eukaryota; kingdom Metazoa; phylum Chordata; class Mammalia; order Rodentia; family Spalacidae; genus Nannospalax; species Nannospalax galili. The sequence goes on from NW_008356950.1 coordinate 1,129,340, forward strand.
AACATATTTTAGTGTTTTTCCCCAGAAATTACATGTTTATTTCAGTCAAATGATAATGATATGTTAGTAACATGTCGAGAAATCTAGCGTTAAAACATTTTAATTTTATGCATAAGTTTTTTTGTATTACCCTACATATTGCTATGTATTACCTGAACTATATTTAATTTGTATTTTTTATCTAGGTTTTAAATTTGTTGTTGTTGTTTTGAGACAGTGTCTTGCTGTGCAGCGCAGGCTGGTCTTGCACACCTCCTGCCTCAGCCTTCTGAGCTCTGGGATATCATACACCACCATGCCTGGCGAGATTAAGTTTTCAGTGCTGGTAGTTCACATGTATTTTGAACTCCACAGGCTCTTATATGGAATGCTCTGTATGGTCAATGTTTATTCAACATATTCACATATTTACCCATTTCAGTCCTTCCAGCTGTTTTGACTTTCTTTGATTATCTTTTGTCTGTTTGTTTGTTTAGGTTTTTTGTTTGTTTGTTTGAGACAGGGTCTCCCTGTAGACTCAGATGGTCTGGAACTCTGTGTAGACCAGGCTGGCTTCGATCTTACAGAGATCCCTGTGTCTGCCTCTTGAGTGCTGGTGTGAAAGTCCTTTTTGTGAGTTTATCTTACTTTTACCAGTAGAATACTGTTCAGTGTGTTTTTCAGCACAGGGTTATTTGTCACACACTTTCTTCATTGCTATTTATCTGAAGTTATCTTTCTCTTTCTATTCTCTGTAGATTATTTTCTACACATGTAGAAGTTTAAGATGGCAATTTTTCTTTCAACACTTTAATGTTGCTATTCTATTGTATGCTGCTGTATTTTGTTTTTGTCATAAACCAGCTGCAGTGTTATTGGCAGTCCTATGAAGGTGATGCATTTTTTTCTTTGGATTGCATTTGAGATGCTTTCTTTGACATTGGCATTTGGAAGTTTCAGTATGATGTGCTGTGGTTTGCTTCTCTTTGTATTCACCCCGATAGTCCTGTCGATTACTGCATCTCTGGATGTATGTCTTTTTCAGCTTTAACCGGTCACCAGCCATTATTTCTTAAAATCCTGGTCCTCTTTGTCTTTCCTTCTCATGTTTGCACTCAGTACACCCATAAGACCTCTTCCCTAGGGCTGGGAATCTTAATATACTTAAAAAATATAATCTCTCTCTTGCTTCAAGTTTATAGTGCACTTACTAAATGTCCCATCTGATTTCGAGTGCAGCTATTACATTCTTAATTTTATTTGTATTTTTCAATTCTAGATTTTCATTTGAAACTTTCTACATGGCAGTTCCCTTCTGAAATTCTGTTTATCTTGTAGTTTTGAACATGTTCATCATGATTGTTTTATTTGATTTTGCTATATTTTTACCTGAGATCAGATCCTCCTGAAATGCCCAGGCTGTAGTTCTTGGGCTCAAGCAATCCTCCTACCTCAGCCTTCTAAGCATCTGAAGCTGCAGGTTACAGGTGTGCCCTGTGATGTCCAGCAAGGTTAAATTCAGTGCTAATAATTCTAGTAACTGAGTTACCTCATGAGTTTCTAACCCCCTCTTCCCACTTTTCCTTTTCTCCTCTGTCTACCTTGTTTTGTTTTCTGGCTCGCCCTCGATTGGACCATCTACTTTTGCATGTGCCTGCCAGCCATCAGAGTTTGCAGATGCCATCATTGCATGGAGAGGAGCTTCTCCCTCTTCCTCAGCAGGTCATCTTTCAGCTCTGAAGCACTGCTGGATGCCCTGCTTCACTTTCTCAGTTTCTTTTGAAAATACTTTTTTTTCTTTTTGAGACAGGGTCTCCCTGTAGCCACAGCTGGTCTGGAACTCACTATGTAGACCAGACTGGCCTCGAACTCATAGAGATCCACCTGCCTCTGCATCCTTAGTGCTGGGATTAAAGGCATGCACCACCACATCTGCCTTTTTGAGTTTTTTTTTTTTTAACTTACTGTCTCATGCTGTCTCATATAGTTAACATGCTAATATCTTTGATTGGACAAAAATTCTAAAGGGGGAAAGTGAGGCAGAACAGAATATTTATGAGTTGTCCTGGATGTACCATTAGCCCCAAGTCTAGCATTTGGTGTCTAGCTATGAGAAGCTGCTAAAAGCTTGACATATTCTGTCCTTCTACACCACTAGGTCTTTCTCTGCTTTTCAGCCTCTCTCTTGATGCCAACTGTGAACCCCAAATACCACAAAGGCAAGAAGTTCCAAGAGAATGCGGAGTTCCTCTCATTGCATGGCCCGCTTTCCAGGGGCCAGTCTCCTATCAGCACTGCTCTGTAACTCTGTGCTCCTTAGAATGGCCTTAAAGAAACCATCTAGCTTTTCCAGTGAATTTGGTAGGAGTTGGTCAGATCCAAAATCATAGTCAGAAACTGAAGTCCTTGAATACCTTTAATCTGCATGTTGATTAATATGTTCTCCTAAGACATCCAGGTCATTACTTCTTTATAGTAAGTGAATGCTTTAAATTTTTTTTTTTGTTAAAATTACCTTTTGCTTTATTAGAAGTATTTCAAAGTTTGTTGACAAATCTATTAGTGGTCTTCTTTAAGACTTCAATGCTTCAATGCTTAAAAGTAGTTTTTTTACCCTCCTAATTCATACATTTTCTCATCTTACCTTTGGTTTCTTTTCATGTAAATTTAATCAAAACATTTATCTTAATATAAGATTTTTGCATGGAAAGTTTTGGAATTCTCTCCCCCCCAACTATTTAACAATCCTTTGTTGAATACGTCATTCTACCCTACTTACTGATTTGAAATTCTACTTTTTTGCAGATAGAAAGCTGTAATGTATAGTCTGTTTCTTTTCTGAACTCTGATCTGAATATGATTATACCCACCATTTTCTTTTTTAAAAAATTATTTTTATTTTATGAATGTATGTGGTGTCCATGGAAGACAGAAGAGGGCATTAGATTTCCTGGAACTGGATTTAGAAATGATTTTCAACTGCTGACTGTGGATGCTGAGAACTGAACCTGTATCCTCTGCAAGAGCACTCAGTGTTGTTAACTGCTGAGCCATCTCCTCAACCCCTAATTTTCTGTTTTAATGACTGAACTTTAGTAATTCGTCTTATTATACAACAGTTCACAGTTTGAACAACTTCTCATTTTGTTCCTTTTATCTTGACTGTTCACATCAGGTTAACTTTGTGGTCAGAGAGCTGATGAAAATCTGGGCTTAGGTGATAGTAATGGCAGCTCAGGGCGAGGTCAGGGGAGCAGCCTTGAGGATTGTCACTCACTGAGAGTGAAGGGTTTGGAGACTGGCAAAACCATGGGTTTGCATATGACATTAAGCCTTCTGACTTGGCACACTAAGAAAGTGGTGATGTCATTAATTATGATTGAGAATACAGAAGTAGATTTTGAAAGAAAGGGAGGGTCTTATGTGTGAAGAGTAGAAGCAGGGCTAGCACAAGCAAGAGCAAAAGTCTAATGATATTATGAAATCTTACTGGCTTTGGGTAGGACAGAAACTTGAGCTGGAAGTTAAAAAAAAAAAAAATCAAGTTTAAGGATGGGCCTGGTGGTGCACACCTTTAATTCCAGCATTTGGGAAGCAGAGTTCAAGCCCAGCCTGGTCTACATAGTGAGTTACAGACCAACTGGGGCTACAGGGAGATCCTGCTTAAAAAAAAAAAAAAAAAAAAAAAAAATCAAGTTGAATCCAGTATTGATTATATGCCAAATAAAATGTGTTGTGGTACCAATTCTAACAAATGTGTAATTTTTAAGAAACTTAAGATAGCCCTTTCCATATTTTTAAAACCATGTGAAATATGTTACTAGGTTGTAAATAGTGTTTACAGTCAGTTGAAGAACTTAGACTACTTATATGAGAAAGGGATAGAAGACAGATACATCATGCTTTGGAGATTTGGGGAACAAAAACATTTCAAGTGAGGAAGTAGAAGCTATTGGCAAGAAAACCTGTTGATAAAAGCTACCATAAACCATATTTTTATTTTTATACAAAAAGAATGAGAGCTAGGTGAATTATCACAAGGACCAAATATGATTATGAATACCAGACAGAGTTTGCTAAGCTCTATGTCCAGACCAGTGGGGCAGCTTCTTGGTATATTTCAACTGTACCTACTTCAACCAGTCTTCCTTTATTTACTTTTGGTGGTGCGCACCCTTAATCCCAGCTCTCGGGAGGCAGAGGCAGAGGCAGGTGGATCTCTATGAGTTCAAGGCCAGCCTGGTCTACATAGTGAGTTCTAGGACAGCTGGGGCTACAGAGAGACCCTGTCTCAAAAAGACCAAAAAAAAAACAAAAAAAAAAACAAAAAAAAAAACAAAAAAAAAAACAAAAAAAAAAACAAAAAAAAAAACAAAAAAAAAAACAAAAAACAAAACAAAACAAAAAAAACCTAGGAAATATCACTTTGAATTGTATGCTTAGCTCTACAATACTGTTTGAGCTAAATTCAATGACTAGAGAGCAGGAGAATTTTTAAAAATTGGTTTTAGCTGGTTGTGGTGGTTTATACCTGCAATCCCAGCACAGAGACCAGAGGACTGGCATGAGTTTGAGGCCAGTCTGGTCTACACAGTGAAATCCTGCCCTAAAACCAAATGACAAAGCAAATAAACAAAAACATTGATTTTTGAAAATTGATTTCATGAAGCTTCTCTTATTTCCTTTGGTTTGGGGCATTTTCAAATCCAAGTTTGGACCAAAAGAATAGAATTATAGAATTTGGAATTTGGAACTACGATTTCTTTTAATTCCTTTTTTCTTTTTGAAATTTTATCTACATTTGACAAATGTGTTCTGAAGAAGAAAAGTCTGAAGTTTTCCTGTGAGTCAAAAGTAGGGCTAAACTCAGGAATCCCATTTCCTAACTACTGATCCAAATATTTTCTACTCCAAGCAGAGATCGGAAAGTTCCTATCAACGTAGTGTATCAATTCTGGTATCACTTTGAATATGGCATCCCTCCTCCCCCCTCCTTTAAGATTCAGCAAAAATTTTAATATGGAAGGATAAAAAGTGGTTTCAATACTCCCTCCAGAGTATCAGACTTCTAAAAACAGCTGACACAAAGCACTTTTGTAACCAAGTTTAATATAAAAGCACTAAGAGTATGCAAATAAAGCATAAAGCCAAACTTAAACTGAGAGGAATGAATTGATGTGTGCCATTTTAAGGTTAAGACTTCACTCCTGCATTCCAGCCCAGTTCTGTGGACAAGCTGCAGGAAACTCGAATTCCTAACAGTCTTGCCATTTCTGGGGGTGCGCAAGAGCCAGCACCTTGCTGATCTCCTTTATTTTGCGTAGTGTCTGATTAGAAAAACTCACCCCACCCCCACTACGTTCTACTTCAGTGCAAAAGGAAATGAAGCCACAAGGAGAACACAAAGATCTTTACCACCTTTTGCCTCCTGCCTGCTCTTCCTTTCCTCACTGTCTTCCCCTCATATAGCTGTTCCTACTGTGTGTGGCTTCAGTGAGAACTTCCGTCTGCCGCGGGGAAAGACTTTGCACAAGACAGCCACTCAGGATAGTACCTCCCCACTTAGAGCTGCTCTACCCTGATTTGGCTCCCTGTGATGTCCTGCCTGGCTGCAGGAAGAATTATGAGCAAGGACAGCAACTGCAGACAACTAACTTTCAGAAGTCACAAGTTTTTATAAAGAACAGGTCTATAAAGGATCCAAGCCAGAACAATGGCTTTATCTCTGGAAGAATTTGTCCGCTCCCTTGATCTCAGGACCCTCCCCAGGGTCCTAGAAGTCCAGTCAGGCATCTACTTTGAAGGTGAGTATTTCTCTAGTTCTTTAATTTGCTAGAGAGCTCTTATAATAAATATACGAAGGGCTGGGGCTATAACTCTGTGTCGGTGCACTTGGGCTCAATCCTCAGCATATACACAAACAAAATTATGAGTTCTGTAAAGGAAAGGTGAGCACAAAAAAAGAGAAAGTGATTACTGCTGCGTAGTTAAGACTCAGCAGTGTTGAAGAAGGAGCGATGAAGGGCTCTAGGTGGATGGGGATGAGGAACTCCGAATCTTCTTGAGCTTTCCATAGGCATTCAAAAAAATCAACACAAATGATTTATTCTGCCTGTACTTAGAAATTGGTTGAAATCAAGTGAAAAGTTTAAAATTATTCATAACTATGTTTGGATTATTTAAAAAAAAATTTTTCCCCAAATTAATGCAACTATAAAAAGCACAGAGCCTAGAGGGAAACCTCTTAGCCCTTTTGAAGCGTGGCTTGCTTATAACCTTTTCTCACTCTTTCCATAGAGGCCTAACTCCTAATTCCTTAAGCAGTGGCAACTTTCATTTGAAGATACAGAAATCAATGCTTATTGACTACAAAATACCTTAAATATATGTTGAAAAGCCAAAGTTTAATGAAAATTATTTAATACTAAGCTGATCAATTTGGGTGTAATTACTATGTAGTCTGTTCATTTACATAGAAGATCATTGAGATTTCTTAATATATAGTCTAACATTTTTAAGTATTTTGTTTGAATATATAGAAGGCACAAAAATCATTCTCTAGGTAAATAACTATTTCATTGTTAATGCAAACAAAGAATTAGGTTTAATCAAACTACTGGAAAATAAGGAATTGATGGTGGGCAGACCTTTCCCACTCATGAGTCCCTGGTTTCCCATGGTTAGACTTCTAATTGTCTGACTTTTGGATGTAGTGAAGATATACAGCCATTCAGATTCTTCTGTTTTCAATAGAGTAGTCAATGTATTATAAGAGATTGTAGACATTTGGTTAAAAAAGTTATTTTATTAGATTATTTTACTTGACTGTAGACTAATATATGCGTTCTGAGCATGGGTAGGGTAGATTGGATTAAGGTATGAAAATTAGTAGTTTATGTGTATTCAAATGCTTGGAATTTGTGCTGTTTGCAAACTACAAATTTGTGCTGTTTGGGCTTATTAGGATGTAACCCTATCATAAGTTAAGGAGTATCTATAGGTCTTATGAAATAAGAAAGATTGACACATACATGAACACCAGTTTACCTTCCACATCCCTCCAAGTTATGGGTTGGTACCATTTGCCATCAGAGTATTATAAGATTTTACTTAATCTCTTTGCAACTTGATTATTCGGAATCAGACCATCTTTTATCATGTCTGTCATGCTAAAATTAATATTTTAAGTCAGCTATACATCGTTTGTTGTCTCATGGTTTATGCTTTTATGGCTCTGTGTAAGAAGCCTTTCTACACTCTAACAAGTTATTTTATATCAACTTTATAGTTTTATATTTTACAAGTGGTTTTTAGTTTTTTTGGAAGATGCATTGTTATGAGAGGCACAGGAATACAATTTTACTTTTTTGCATACCATAAACTTTATTTCCAGCTCCATTTCTGTATCTTCACATCATGTTATATGCTCACATATGTACCGTCAGTCTTTGGACTATCTCTTTTGCTCCCTTGGTTGATTTATTAAATTATCTGTGCCCAATCACACAGTTTTCGAAATGGTGGCTTTGAAGTAAGTGTTAATATATGTAACATATGTTTAATGTCCAGATGACTCTCTTGTTTCATTCCATTTTTTGAAATTGACTTAACTGTTCACAGACTTTAAAAAAATAGCAATTGATTCCATAAGACATCCAATGAAGATTATTATGTTTTTTGGATTGTATTGATTTTATATACTAACTTGAGGAGAAATTACAATTTTTTATTGTTTTATTAAAGAAACCTGTCTAGATCATCTTCATTATTTATTATTTTACTTCTTATAAGTTCAACAAAAAACAAACTTTCACACAGTAGGCACATTCATGTAACCATCACCTTGACTGAGAACTAGAAAGCTACAAATATTCTAGTAGCTTCCTTCTATGCTCCTCTTCAATTGCTATCTACCTTCTTCTCCAAATTAGTCACTGCAATGACTTTCTACTTATGGACTTTATGTAAAATGAAAATTATAGCATGTATTCTGCTGGTTGACATACATGTGTTACATGTATTTGTAAAATTAATCTATACTAGTCCATACAGTTCATTTGTTTTTGGTGTATAATAGTTTTCTCTTTTATTTGAAGTCTCTCTCTCTCTCTCTCTCTCTCTCTCTCTCTCTCTCTCTCTCTTTCTTTCTTTCTTTCTTTCTTTCTTTCTTTCTTTTTTTTTCTTTTGTCCTGGGGATTGAAACTAGGGCCTTGTGCATGCTAGGCAAGTGCTCTAACAGTGCACTATAGACCTAGCTCCCCTTTTTATTTTGAAGTAGGTTCTCACTAAATTCCACAGGCTGCCTTTGAATTCTGCACCACAGGTATGCTTTCAGTTTGTGATTCTCCTGCCTCAGCCTACTGATACCAGCATTTATGGATGTGGGCAACCCATCTCAACAGTGTGTAATAATATTGTATTAGATGAATGTACCAAAATTTGCTTAGCCATTTTACTGCTGGTGTCATTTGGATTATTGCTAGTTTACACCCACCAGTAACGGGTTTTTAATTTTTTTTTTTTTTTTTTTTTTTTTTTTTTACAAATTTTTGTTTGTTTGGGACAGGGTCTCCTTGTAGCCCCAGGTTGCCTGAAACTCACTCTGAAGATCAGGCCAGCCTCAATCTCACAGAGATGGGTTTGCCACTGCCTTCTGAGTGCTGGGATTAAAGGCATGTGCCACCACACCTAGCCCCACCAGTAGTGTTTTAATCGTGAAATAGTTATACATGCATGCTCACACGAATATGCATTCAGTTGGGTATAAAAACAAGTGGAATTGCTATGTCAAATAGTATGCATATATTCAGGCCTAGTAAGTAAGGAAGACAAGTTCCCTAAGAAGTTGCTCCAATTTGCATTCCCATCAGCGGTCTGTTAGAGTTCCTGTTAATCCAACTGATAAAATTTACTGTAATTAGCTGTCTTAATTTTAGTCATTCTTGTAAGAACACAGTGTGGAGTTCATGATTTAGACTCACATCTCCCTTATATCTAATGACATCGAGTATCTTTTCTAATTTGTCATGTTTGGAGATTGTATTTAGGATATTGTTTCTATGTCTTCCTCATTTATATATTACATTTTATAAATTTTTATTACCGGCTTGATGAAATACATATAAAAATGAAGGCCTCTTTCCTTTCTAAATGTATAGCATAGCATTTCATTTCATTTTCTTAAGAGCATCCTTTCTTGGAGGCTGGAAATCTGGCTCGGTGGTTAAGAACACTGACTACACTTGCAGGGGACTCGGGTTCTTCCCAGCACCCACATGGAGCTAACAACCATCCTTAATGCCAGTTCTAGCAGATTCAGTGCTCTCTTCTGGCTTCCACGAACATTGCACGCACATGGCACACTCATATACATGCAGACAAAACACTCATATATATAAAATAAAAAGAAATAAAATACAAGTCTTTTAGAGAGTATGAAAACTTTTAATTTTACTCTTACTCTGCTCCAATTACAGTTAATTATACTTTTGTATATTGTCAGGGAAGTTTTTCTTCACCCCAAGTTGATGAAAAGATTGTGTTATCCTCTAGAAATATTTTTGCACTTAGTTTTGCTATTTTTTTTTTTTTCACTTCTGCCTCCATTCTGTTCTCTACCTGGAATCGATGTTGTTTTTTTGTCTGTGGTTTGAAGTGAGGGCCAAGATAGGTATTTTTCTTCTTGACAGCCAATTGGTTCAGTGTCGTTGAAAAAATGTTTTTTGCTAATGCTTTATGGTGTCCCCTTAGTCATAAACACTGAATATCAGGTCTCAGTCTCTTCCAGCAGCTTTTGTACTATTCTAGTCATGGGAGTGTTTCTGTTTTCTCATGCATGTATGCAACATTATGAAACGTTTACCTTATATTCTGTGTAAGAACCTGCTTCAGAGCCCTAGACCTTAAACTTCATTGCACAATTGACATGTTTTTATGATTATCAGTGTCTGGGTGTCTCTTTAATTAAAGATTCTATCATGTAAAAGACAAGGTTTCACTAGCAGGCTCCTGGATTCTGCCCCTCATGACTATAAAATGAAGCCAAACTTGAGAACTACTGCTTTGGAATACACTTTTCAATTTATTATTCTCTTTCAAGTTGGGCTCTTTGAATTTTCACATACATTTTAGAATTAGCTTGTCAACCTCCACAAAGCCCTCCCTGAATTCTGATTAGCAGTATATCAGTTTGAAGAAAATGAACATCATTTTAAATTAAGTCTTCTGATCTCTGAACTGGGTGAAACTCTTGAGTTATGGCTCTCTTCTTTCTGTTTTAGGTCAGTAGTGTTTATGATTTTTCTATGGACATCTCAAATGTTTTCACATTTATTCTGAGTGATTATTTTTTTTTACACCGTTATATTAATATGTGGCAACTTAGGCAAAGGAGGTAGCTCATGCCTATAATCCCAACACTTGGGAGACTGAGGCTGAGAGTCTGACATCATTCTGAACTATACAGTGAATTTCATGCTAGCTTAGAGTACAGAAAGGGAACATATCTCAAACAAAACTAAACCACTCTAAACCAAACCAAACCAGGGCATTCTTCATTTTAGTTTTTCTTTGTTGAGTTGGCTGAATTTTAAGAAGATTTTTCTTTAATATGTGTATCTTTAGATTATCTTTGATTTTTTTAGATGTCTGTGAATTTTTAGGGATTTGATTTCTTCTTTCCATGCCTGCAGTTTTATTTTTTCCACTGAAACACTGGCTACTGTATCTAGTGGAGTATCTAGCAGGGTTAATAGTAAAGGACATCCTGTTTGATTCACAGCCACAGAAAATACCAGTAACCCACCATTAAATATGTCCATTTTTAGATTGAAGAATATTCTGATTTTTAATAGTGTTTGAAATAAAATCTTGAGTACATGTTTTATTAACTATTCCTTTTATGATGTCTATGATGATTACATAAGTTTATTCTTCTGTGCTATTTTTTTAAGCTTCAAATGACGCTTTACTTGTGCAACAAAACCAAAAAATTAAAACTGGTTTGATATTTTTATAACAATTCTTTATTTCTTTTTCAGGGAACAATATTGACTTAAAATTTTTATTGCTTGTAATTTCCTAGTCAGGATTTCATATTACTAGTTTGAAATTATGGACCTCCTTTTTTTTTTTTTTTGACTAGTTCACATTTTTTATTTTGCTTTGTTTGTGGTGCTGAGGATTAAACTCATGATCTTTCACATGCTAATTAAGTGCTCTCCCATTGAGCTATATACTCTAGCATACCCTAGGACCTGAGATTTCTTGGGCAGAGACTTTCTCTATTTTTATAAAGATTTTGGGAAAACGATGTTATTTCTTTTGTACATGTTTAATAGAATTTCCAATGAAGTCACTTTTAAGCAGGGATTTCTAAAAAGTAATGATTCTAATTATGGCTTCAATTCTTTAGTAAAGTCTTCGAATCCAAGCATATTTTATTTTCATTTAAAAATAAGCAAAAAGGCTGCAGAGATGGCTCAGTGGTTAAGAGTGTGTAACAGCTCTTCCAGAGAACTGTTCTTAGCACTCACAACTGGAGACTCATAACTGCCTGTAACTCCAGCTCTAGGGGGCTCTGGCTTCTCTGGCCCTTATACTCATGTGCAGAGAGGGGAGAGGGAGAGAGAGAGAGAGAGAGAGAGAGAGAGAGAGAGAGAGAGAGAGAGAATTAAAAATAATAAAATAGATGTTAAAAGAATTAAAGAATAAAACAACATCTAGATGTTTTATTAGAGCTCAGAAAATCTTCTATGTAGAGGTCTTATTCATCCCATGCTAGTCCTAGGATGCATTCACATGCACGTATCTATTCATATAGCTGTATTAACCTGGTACATCATTGCTTCTCTTGGATTTCTTAAACAGATACTGATATCCTTAGAATCATCAAGAGTTGTCCTTGTGCTTAGCTGTTTTTGTGTTTTTTCTTACCTTTGTAGTGTACGGAAGGGCTATACTGAGAGTGGGAATCCCTGTCTTACCTTAATCATAAAGATCATCTAAAATTCCTCCATTAAGTTCAGAGTATTGGTATTTAGCTTTTGCTTAAGGACGCTCCTAGGTGTTTCCTAAGTGTTTTTGTGATAAATTGGTATTGAACATAATGGTATTTCATCATTAAGCTAATAACATGCTTTGCTTTCTTTAGCCTATTTTGAGTTATCTTAATATTTTATATGTATTTTCCCAAACTGGTTTTAAATACTCATACAAAAGAACTAGGGTGAGAGCTTGCTGGACATGTGAGGCTAAGGTGTCTTGAGAGAGAAAAAAGGTGCCCCATATATAAAGGCAGCTGGAGTACCCCATCCTTACCCTAGGATGAGGGAGTAGAATGGAGGCCCTCTGTAGAGGGTCTTCATGCTATTTATGACTCAGTCCTCCCTTGGAGGTAGTTCACTGGGGAGAGCACTGGGGAATAGCTCCCACTGAGGGCTAGTATCAATCAGTGATTTCCTCAGTGATGTTGCTGACAGCTGGGATAACTTGCATCTGGGGTACTTTCCTTAATGACTGGGGATCCTTTAGGAACAGAGGCATTGAGGAAACTATTGAGAGACTAGTAACCAAGGAGGATTCTAGAACCTTTGTGAAAGGCAACAAGTTGTCTTCCATCATCTTTGAGTCCACCATGGCTAATGGGCCCCTATGGGCAGCTAGCATAGGCCAGCTCCAGTTTCCAGGAGTGCTGCTTGGCCCCAATTGCAACAGGCTGCAGTTGATGGTAGAAAAGGTCCTCCATACTACAAAGCTGCCTCCAGTCTGGGGTGCTCACATCCTCAAAGCATTGACATTACCTTAACCATGTGGAATTTGTACAGAACCATTGCAGAAGCCCTTGATAAGCCTGGAAGACTGTCACCAATGACACTGTGGAGGCTCCAGCGTAGTCATGCACTGCTTATTAATGCCACATTGCAATTATGCCTTCGTAAAAAACAGCATGATGTCTAGCATCCATTTTAAGGCCAAGAATAGAATGAAACTGCTGAGAACACATTCCTTCAGATGTCTCTTAGAACTCTGCTCCAGAATAAAGACCCACTCTTTACTTTATTGAAACACTCTATCCAGTATGAAATGGAGACATAAAAGTTGAATTCTTATCAATAAGGGTTATGAAGATGTTATGTCTCTTATGACCCCTATGAAATTAGAGTAGTACATACACATACAACCATAAACAGTGTTATAAATTTCTTTCATTGTTTTCAATGAGAAGCACTTTGATGTTTCTATATGTAAATGGTGCATATATACATTCATACTCTGTCTTGGGTATAGGGCAAGGAAGGGGCTTGAGGGATTAAGGTCATATTATCCAGACCATAACAGGAGTGCATCAGTGAGCATCTTTATAATATAAAGATTAACTTTTGCTTGCAAGGTTAGGTAAAAGTTATTTGTCTAGATTGTGTCCATATTGCATAAGTCATTCCTACAATGCACAGCTCTTACGGGCTTCTGAGACACTCAGTCCTTGTGGCTCTTAAAAAAGTCCTAGTAGGAGAAGTCAGGAGGGGGAGAGCAGAGGGCATGAAGTGACTGAGTGTCTCAAGTCCAGGATGTGGCACTGTGTGGCCATTGTATCCCCCTCCCCCTCTTCTTGGCCCTGGCCTGGGCACCTCAATAGTCTGTATGCCAAGGCCCATCATGGTGCTAAGGCTTGCAGCCAGCTCTTTCTTGGCACTCGTGTGTAGAATCCTTTAATATTTTATGCATATTTTTGAAATAAAATATACAGGTTTATTACTATATGTAGGATTTTTTTTTTGCATTTATCCAGAATTAGCCAGTCAACTTACCTGTGTTAGATCTTAAGACAGCATTAGCTTTCTAAAATGAGCTGTGTAGATTTTATTGTTTTCTATTTTCCCAGGAAATTTTCCAAAAATCAGTTTTTAACATCTTCCTAAAAATTTGGTAGAATTCCTTACCCCCAAATTTCTGGAGAGAAAGCATCTTCATTTTATAAATATTCTCTATCAGTGATTCGCATTGGTTTCTGACCTAATCGTGACTTTCTCTTCTTGTTTCTCTGCTTTCCTGGCCCTCTCCTCATTCCTTATGCTAAATCTCTAGTCAGATAAAAGCATTATTTGTTTCTTGATAAATGTGCTTAACATTTAGCTTTTCTAAATGCTTTCTTGTTATTAGCATTTCCAGGCAGGGTCTTGCCCTGTAGCCCAGGCTGGGCTCAAACTCAAGATCCTTTGACTCAGCCTCCCTACTTAACTCTTTTTGTTGTTGTCGTTGATGTGCTAGGGTTACAGACATATACCACCTCTTTAACCCTCAATATTTCTCAGTTCTTATGACAACTTTTGTTTCCTTAAATTCAGTGGCTATTTACCGATTATTCATATAGGATTTTATTTAGCTATCATTCTGCATAGTTCTATTATGTTTTTGTTGGAGAACAGCAGAGTATTATTGTGTGTTTTGGAATTGAGTTCCCTGTACTTTATAGTATGAAAGATACCCTTCTTTGAGGCTAGAGGGAAGGTGAAACCAACTGGCATCAGGCCTTGTGAGGTTCTGTGATACTGGATCAAATGCTCCTAACTGATAACTACCTTGATAACAGGAATGTTATTCTAAGTAACATGCCATTCAACACTCATTTTAGGAAGCAGCTTTTGCCCTACTGATGTGGGGCACAACTGTAGGTGATAAACTCAGGATTTTGCTTCCCAAGTAACTGAAAATGAGTAATGATCTTATCATTCATTTGCTTTGTCCTCTGTTAAGAAAGGGAGGCTTTACCTTAACCCTGAAGGTTGAGATAAAGTTCATTGAATTATTATGTATTAAATATTAAGCAAAATGACTAGTACTCAGTAATTTTCTAATATACAATACAGCTTTTTCTTTTTTCTTTCTCTTCTTTTCTGTTTTATTTTTTTGAGACAGTGCCTCACTGTGTGACCTTGGCTAGGAACTCACTCTGTAGACCAGACTGGCATTCAACTTCAACTCACAAAGATCCTCTGAGCGCCTCTGCCTTCTGAGTGCTGGGATTAAAGGAATGCACCACCATGCCCCACTTATCAACCATTTCTAAAAAGCCGAACAAAACTAATTTGAATTCTTTCAGTTTCTTATAAACAAAATCATATTGAACATAAAGAATAGTAAAAAATTAATAAATTAAAGCTTCATTAACATCTTTATTAAATATTAAACCAGAAAATTTAAAATAGTGAATAACTTTCTAAAATGAAAAAAAAAATCCTTATTGCAAAAATGATATAAATCACAAATATAGAAGAAAGATAAACTTGAAACTAGGAACATATAAACAGCAAACAGAACTTAAATATCCTGTCCAAAAATCAGTTTTAACATTTTCCTTAAAATTTGGTGGAGCTCTCTACCCAAAATGGAATTTTTGGTGGAGAAGCCATCTTGGTTTTGTAAGTATTCTCCATCACAGTTTCTCTCATTGGTTTCTGACCTAATCGTGACTTTCTGGTCTTGTTTCTCTGCTTTCCTGGCCCTTTCCTCACTCTTTATGCTGAATCTCTCTAATCATTTAAAAGCATTATTTGTTTCTTGATAAATGTGCTTAACATTTAGCTTTTCTAAATGCTTTCTTGTTATTAGCATTTCCAGGCAGGGTCTTGCCCTGTAGCCCAGGCTGTGCCACACAAATGATTTTTTGATTTTATTTATTGTGTATGCATCTGTGTGTGCACCTCTAACAAAAATGTGCATGAAATAATAAATCATCATTTACCTTTTAAAGGTCAACATTATAAAAAAGATTCATAAAACCTAATGTAGGAAGCCGGGGGGAGGGGGTACACGCCTGGAATCCCACACTCAGGAGACAAGAGCAGAAAGCAGCAGGATCTTACACTGGAGGCTAACCTGGGCTACAAAGTGGTACCTTGTATCAGAAAATGAAACAAAACAAAACAAGGGTACCATGTGGTGATGAACTCCTTTGATCCTATCACTCCCTAGGGAGGCAGAGGCAGATGGCTCTCTGAAATTGAGGCCAGTCTGGTCTACACAGCAAGCCAGGTCAGCTGGGGCTACAGGGAGACCCTGTCACAAACAAACAAACAAACAAACAAACAAACAACAAATAAAGAAACCCCATGTAGGTCTGAGTGAGCAGAACAGAAGCGAATCACTACATTTGATTGGTACTTAAACTTCACTGGGATTCTACATAGCAATTATTTAATTGAATTAACATATAAAATGTACACAAATAGATCTTTAGAAATTAATTTTAAAATATAATTATAAACATAAACTGAAGAGATGGCTCAGTGGTTAAGATCACTGATTGCTCTTGCAAAGGACCCTGGTTAAATTTCCAGCACCGACATGGTGGCTGACTACTGTAACTCCAGTTCCAGAGTAATCTGACATTCTCTTCTGATCTCTGTGGGTATTGCACCACATGGGTGCACTTACCTACATGCAGGCAATACACTCATATACATAAAAATAAAAGTAATAAATAAAATATTAAAAAAATAATGACTAATTGAGAGGGCTAATTGAAACATGTTTTATAAACAAATATTATGCTAGCATAAGCATGGAATAACTTACATGTGTTTCTAAAATCCATTATCAAGTGTTATTGTCCAAGAGGCCAGGATTATTTCTGGGAAAAAAATGGCAAGTCCCTCTCCTTTTGGATCTATATTTTAGTTGACAAGACAAACAGCAAGAACTGGTATATTAAAATGCAGAGAGCAAAATAAATTTGGGAGAGGTGTTTTTCCACTGGGGTGATCAGCATTTGCCCCTTTTATTCTCTCACACTCATTAGCAAGTCCTGACATTTCTACTTACAAAACATGTGCTGAACTACTCATTTCCCCTAAGTTTAAATCAAGGTGCCAACATTTCTCTGGACTGATACAGATGGTGAAATGGAATTTGATCAGGGATCTGGATGCAATGAGGAAATGAATCCTGCAAGTATCTGGGGAATTCCATTCTCACTGAGGACAGAGCAAATACAAACCTGTGAAGAGTTTGCTTCATGTGTTTAACAGGCAGGAGAGCCACTGGAACGTAGCAGAGCAGCTGAGGGAGAGGTGCAGAAGACAAAGCTGGTTGTGGGCAGCCAGGATCTTGTAAGCCTCAAAGGCCATAGGGATTTGTAATCCTATGCTATGCTTGGTGGGTCTGATAAGAGCCGCTGCCCTAAGATAAGGCAGTCAAATAGGATTCTCTGAGGGGCCAAAAAGATCTGGGGAAGGAGAGTCAACAAACGGAAAAATCGTTTGGACATCAAAATAAGCTTAACCCATTTGAGGAATAGAAAAATGTATCTCTGTACCTTGAACATGTGGAAAGTAGGGCACGGAGTTGAAAGCTAAAGTCCAAGACGAGGTAGGAGATAGACCAGAACCTCAGTCTTTTCACAGCCTTACTGGCTGCTCTGGGAACACGTGAGAGTGCAGTAAATGGGAACAAGGCGGTCAATCAAGTGAGCGTGAACCTCTAGAGAAGACAGAGAGATCCTGATTTATGCTTAAAGGCATGGACGGTTGTTTTCCAGGTGGGAATGCAAGGATTTGCTAACGGCTTGGATGAGCCTGAGGGAAAGGGAAGACCGAAGGATGCCTCCAGGAACTTTGACCAAATGAATAAATGTGTATTAGCGTGGTGACCCGGAGAAATGAGGGAAAAGAGCAAAAATTCCATTGTACACAAGTTCAATCTAAGTATGTGTTAGTTTCTAAGTAGAAATTTCAGAAACACAACTGAAAGGGCAGTTCAGATACAGATGGAACTCCTATACTACCGAATGCTTTATGACCCAATTGGTCAGGATTTTATTTGGCAATAACTTATCAATGAAAAACAACAAAATCTATCTTTAATGCATCTTTTTCTCTGTTTATATTTATATTCATTCTAAAGTATGAGATGATAATAAAAATTGTAAGATGATAAAAAATAATTTAATTTGAACTTTTAATTCATAATACACACCTGTTTCCCTAACAAAACTGCATTTTATTGCAATAAGTATTAATTATTGGTGCTTGTGAAAAGAACGGTACTGAAAAACAATAGTATGTTTTCGATATTTTCATTACTGAAAATGTTCACTATAAATTCTGTAGCACAGTGGTTTTGATGATTCCAATTTAGTTCACTTCAGTGCATGTTTTAATGGCAGTTATGAAAGATACTTCATAAGAGGCCAATGTGCACGTATGTGAGCTATACATCAAGTATGTTTTATCATTAATGTTGTGAGTATCCAGTTACATATGCAAAAATCTTTATAATTCTGACTTTGGTCATCTCTTTAGATAGCATCTGTACCCAGCAGAGAAGCTTGAGCTAAGAGGAGTTCTGCTCTGTTATTTCCTTCTTAATGTGGTCTGCAATCTTCAGCTCTCAAGTGAAAGCAACTTGGGGAGAAAGGGGTTTATTTTGTTTACGGGTTACAGTCCATCAATGAGAAAGGCCAAGGTAGGAATTCAAGAGGGGACCCATGCTACTGGCTCACTCCCTTTGACTTGCTCAACTACCTTTCTTGAACAGGTCCACCTGCCTGGGGATGGCACTGCCCACAGGGGACTGGGCCCTCCTACATGAATTAGCAATTAGCAAAAAGCCTCACAGATGTGGCTTCAAACCACAGATCTCAGAAATTCTTCAGTTGAAGGTCTCTCTTCCCATTCACTCTAGGTTTGAGTCAAGCTGACACCTGAAGGTGACTATGACAGTAGGACTCATGCAAAGTCTATTTTCTGAGAATTAGTGTCATTAAGGTTAGAGTATAGCAATTCTCAATCAACTTTACTAGATATGCATGAACTCCATTATATGGAAGTTTATTGAAAGTAAATGGGGGCAATTCTTTTACTGCTTAAGTTTTGCAATTTACAGTCTTAGTAATTTTTTTTCCTCAAGTATGTGTGTTTGTGTGTTTGTGTATATGTATGTGCATGTGCACAGTATCAGTGGTTGAATCCAGAGCCTTGCACATGCTAGGCAAGCTCCATCCTCAGCGTAATATATTGTATGTTATGCTATATTTTTATCTGATGTAAGAATAACAGGACTTCCCAATAACTAAAAACTAGTAAACATAAAAATAAATATTAGAAAATCTTTACGCTAATTGATAATTTAGTTTACTTTTCTTATTTTTATATTTTGTCTTATATTTATGTTAATAAATATAAATTAAATTTTAATTTTTTACTATTACTTCACATATTTTTGTTGTTTGTGTTTTTGAGATGGGGTCTCCTTGTAGCCTCAACTGCCCTGAAACTTGCTATGTAAACCAGGCTGGCCTTGATCGCACAGAGATCCACCTGCTTTTGCCTTCCCAGTTATGGGATTAGAGGTGTGTGTCACCATGGCCAACTTACTTCACATATTTCAATACTTTATGAAACAAGTAACCTATTTGTAAGACCCTTGCTAGGAACTAGCGTAATTGTGATAGTAAGTTCCTTTTACTTCAAGCCCTGGATCATTGTGACATGTTATAGATAAGTTGGTTGTACAATCATGCCTTTTTCAAGTCTTTGAAAGAACAATTTAGAACCAAGAAACAAGAGAAAATTTAAAAAGTCTTAATTTATTCTAGTTTTTTTCCTCTTCGAGTATGTAGTAGGATTTTTTTTCTTGCCCTTTTGTGATCATACAGCTTTCATTGGTAAATATAATAAGCAGTCCTGAGTCCATTTGGGAATGTATGCATATTTACCACAGTCTATTCTCATAGACTATCAAAATGAACTCTCAACAGCCTGAGTTGCTAAGCTACTACAGTGACCAGAGACTCTGCTCTCCTCTGCCTTTGCTGGATATATCTCAAGGCTAGAATCACTGATACTTTGAGATTCTTTAGTATCTTAATCTAAGCTAACGTTTCTCACTGGCACAATGATACAGTGTTAT
>NW_008356950.1:1149314-1167102 GCF_000622305.1 Nannospalax galili
ATTAGACATATTTGAATCAAAAATTGTCAGGAAATTTGCTGGATAATCACATTAACACCAGTTTGTAGGAAAGTGAGTTTACCACTTTGTATTTAGGAATATTATCTACAGCTTCTTTGACTACTCTTCTTATTAGTAACATTACAACTATTTATCATTTTTGTGGTGTGAAATGTTTTAGCATTATAATCCTATTGATGATTTCTTTTGTTTTTGCTACATAAAATTGCATACATGTGGTTGACCCTTTGATAACTGTTGAAGCATAAAGTTATCTAAAGTCTGCCAAACAGAAACTCTGTTAACATTTTATCTGTTATTTTATTATTATATTTTGGGGTATTTTTGAGACAGGGTCCCCCTATAGCCTCAACTGGCCTGGAACTCACTATGTAGACCAGGCTGGCCTCGACCTCAAAGAGATCTGCCTGCCTCTGCCTCCCTAGTACTGGAATTAAAGGTGTGCACCGTTATGCCCAGCTACATTGCTAACATTTTGGTGTGCTCACTTCTTCTAATTTTTATAAAATCATAAATTCAACTTTTAAAGAGAACAAAGTGACACCACATTTCTTTTGTCCATGTTTATATAGAAATCTTACCACTTTGTTCAACTTTGAATTATTGTCTAGTTTCAAACCTTCTGAATTTATTACCAAGATTATCAAAATTCCTTGCTTACCTGTCTTCTGTCTTCTGTCCTTTGAATTCTGAAGTATGTCTTCCACTCAGCATCCAGAATCATGTATGTAATATGTATATTAGACTATGTCACTCTTCTGTTAAACAACCTCAACGACCCTCTGTTTTTTTCCTCAAAATAGAAGCTTTACAGTGCATAATAAGTCCCTACATTGTCTCCCTGCCCCAGCACTGATCTAAGTTTCTTAGTTTACTTGTCTTTTTTGTAGCTCCACCAGTGTCTTCACTCTTCCACAGACTTAGGTGCCATTCTTGAAGCTTTGCTGCTGTTCTTTTCTTGCTTTGCAAAGTTCCTGCATGAGACAGCAGTTTGGTTAAACTACTTCTCTATGAAGTTACAGTCATATTGTTTTCCTACATTCCCTGTCTTCTGTATTGTTCTTCCTTTCATTTTTAACCAAAACATCTCTTTCCTTCATACATACCAGATTTATTTATTTATTTATTTATTTATTTATTTATTTATTTATTTATTTTTTTATACCCACTTCCCAGATAGCACCCTCCCATATCTTCCATCCCCTGACTAGAGCCCTTATACTTTTTGCTTTCACCCATTAGATTTTTCTTGCAGTTTTATGGGGGTGGGGCAAAGATTCCATTCTTCTGAACTTGCTTTTCGTTGAGTTCACAAATCAGCAAGTTGATAAAGTTGTACCATCATTACCAATTTAAGAACATTGCTGTCACATCGAAGAACTTCTGTGAGTGGATTTCTACCAACCCCACTTGCATTTCCAGCCTCAAGCAACCACTGATAGGTTTCCTGTCTGAACACTTACCTTCCATGAACAGTTCATCTGTGAACTACGCAGTGGCTCTTTTATTTTGCATCCAGCTTCTTTTACTTAGTGTCATGCTTTTGTAGTTCAACCACATTGTATAATGTATTAATTATTGTGTTCCCTTTTGTGCCCAAATAGTGTTTTATTGTATGGATACATCACATTTCATTTAATGTTCATGAATGACACTGGAATTGTTTTATATTTGGAGAAAATCCAGCCATGCAACACCAGTAATGCATGAGGAACTCATGTACTACATTCTCACCAGAGCTCAGTGCTATCTTTTCATTATGGCCAGTAACATCTCCTTGTTGTTCTAATTTGCATTTCTTAATGACAATGTTTCTGTCACTGAATTTTATGAATTCTTTACATATTCTAGATACTTGATGTGTAAATACTTTCAAATATGCAATTTGTGGATATTTTCTCTTTGTAACCTACCTACCTATCAATTCATTTAAAATATCTTCCTTTGAAGATAAAGATTTTATCTTTTGATGAAGTTCAGTTTATATATTTTTCCTTTTAGAGTTCATGCTTTTGCTGTCATATTGAATAACCCAAGGTCATCAAATTTCTTTCTCTCTCTTTTTTTCCCCGATGGGGATAGGAGATGTGTTCTAAAGAGTATTCTGAGATTTGATGATTTTCTAGAAGGACTCACAGAACTCACAAAAGCTATCATACTCAAGGTTATGGTTAATTTATTTAGTGAAGTTTTCAAAAAATATTTTTTGGATTTGTTTATTTTTGTTTTATTTGAATGAATGTTTTGCCTGTGTGCATGTAAGTGTGCCTATGTCATGCAATGCCTGCAGCGGCCAGAAGAAGGTGTCAGACCTCCCCTGGAACTGGAGTTACAAACTGTTGTTAGCCACTATGTGGGGAAACCGAACCTGGGTTCTCTCCAAGGGCAGTGAGTGTTCTTAACCATGGACCCATTTCTCCAGCCCCAATATTTAGTGAAGTTTTATGGTAAAAATGTATTAGCATATTTGGGGAAAAATGAAAAGTCATTGAGGTTGGAAGGAGGGAAGAAATGGTCAGAAATATTACCATAGAAGTGGTAAGGAATCTCAGGAGTCCTTGGAACATTGTATGTCCCTGGAGACAGCAACCTAAATTAGCAAAAATCAGCTAAAAAATCTGAGAAACTTTTCCACACAGAATTTAGAGAGCATAAGACACTTATTTTCACTCTTTATCAAGGAGAAGAATGTTGATTAAGCCACACATATATTTGCAGAAGTCGGAGCACAATTTTCCCTAACCGAGACCATAAATGCAATGCTCAAAAGTGTTTCTAGGAGCAATTGTTCAATGTTATGAAAATGTTTTTCAGTTTTGGATGTTGAAAAATTTAAAGTACCGTGTTTTGAATATATTAACTATTATTTCTTTTTCTTATAAAATATGTTAAAATCATGGAAATTATTGAAATTTTATATCTCTTAATTTTTTCCTTCTTTTATTTCTTCCTTCTTTTTACAAGATGCGTAAGTTTTCTCCCTGCCCTAAAGGACTCTTTAAGCCAGTAAAAAGAGACAGATGTGTTTTTGAAATCAATCTTTTATAATACATCTTGAAAAGTGCTATAACCAACAAAACTTTTGAGAGGAAAGATGAAAGTGTAACTGATCACTGAGGTGAGTCAGAGAAAACTCAAGAGGAGGGGATGATAATATTTCTGGAGTTGTAGCCTAAATAAAGATGACTAGGAAAAAAAGAAACTTTTAGAACCAGAGAAATTGTTTAGAAGGTTATAGAAGTTTTAAAATTCAAAATATGGCCTAATGCTTGCTCAGGGAATTGTAGAAAGTAAAACCATTTGTGGTCATGTTTTAAATGGCTCTTGAACTGTACTAAAGATATTGAATTTCTGTGTAGGTTAATGAGGTCATAATGGAGGGGCATTTATCTGTCTTTATATGAAATACCAGTGATTTCTCTATTTGTATCTCTATCTCTGTTTCTCTGCCTCTCTATCTCTGTCTGTCTCTGTTCTTCCATCCTCTTTCTGTTTACACATATGCATTAAGGAAAAGTCATGGGAGATCATCCCAAGAAGTCAGCAGTAAACAAGCCAGGAAAATTGTCCTCACCAAATCTGCAATAGTCACAAATTTATCATAGACTTCTAGTCGCAGATATGAGAAAACCAGTTCCTGTTGCTATAGTGTTTGCTATGGCAGCATCAGTTAACACAAGCTGTCTTTCTGATCATAAAACTAAGAGAAGTTCATCATAATTAATTTGAAAATTGTCAGAAAAAGTCATGGGATTTCTGGGATGTTTAAGGCAAATATCCATTCTAGCAGAGGCTTACTAAATAGACCTGAAAAAGATGAACAGCAAGGCGCTAAGAGCAGCATTCAAATAGAATCTTCTGGTCTTCTGGGGTCAAATCTGAGTTTGACAGGTTGTGGGAGAGTGAGCAAAGAAAAAGTTGGAGTTTCTGGGCCAGAAGCATGGGTAGATGATGCAAGTGTAGATTCAAGATTTTAATTACACCCAAGGAGTGTGAAGCCTTTACAAAACACTGACATATGAATGAACCTTACACAGCCAAAAATGTGCATGTAAGGTATAGGAAAGGGCAGAGTTGCCAGGGCTGACATTACAGACTTGTGGCTCAGCAGAGGGAGGTTTTTATTTCAGGGACTGCTCTTTGGTCTATGTACCATGTGAGTTTCAGAGAGTATCAACATATGAAATGTGGATAGAAGAATTTATAAAACAAACAAAAACCAAAGCAAAACTAAATTAAACAAAACAAAAAAAAAACTTGCCTGTATGTCAAAAGACAAGCAACAGAGAGTAAGGGCAATTGTTAGTGAAAAGAAGCGACCAAGAGCAGCACACTGAGAGGGTATGAGGGACACAGGTTTGATTTTAGGAGGTGGCTTATGGTAGAGAATTAACAATAATGATGGATATATTAAAGTCTTACTGTAGACTGGGAACTGTGCTGTGTGTAAAGATTTGGGTAAGACCACAGAATGTATATATTTTATATTTGCATGTCTATGCATAAATATGAAAATAGGCATACTAAATATAATAAAGTATATTCAAGAATAAATACCTATTTTATATATATACATGTATACATATATACATATATACTTTACATGCAGCTTTAGTGATCATATGCATATATGTACAAATATGTTTATTTTTATTGAATTTAGTTAATTCTCATAACAGCTATTTAACCCTTCTGTCTTTTGTGAGATTATAATAATAATAATCATTATTATTATGATTGCCAATTTTCAAGGTCACCTATGTGCCAACATAATCTGGTCCAGGGGCTAAACTTATACTAAAATTAATTCTTGCTCTGTCTGCATAAAGAATTTAGAACAGAAATCTTATAGTGACTGCTATAACATTCGAATCAGAAATGATTTCGAGATATTTTATGAGTACATTAATGGCAATCTGTCTGTTCAAATTTGATTGCTGAAATACATGTGCATAAGAAATAACTGGTAGCTACATGTTTTTCTTGTCTTTTAATAATGTGTTACTGATTACAGTTTGATGAATATGACATTGAAGAATTCACTGTATAACTGGTTGAATAAGTATATTGGATGGATTTAATGTTTACACAGAATTCAGAGAGTAAAATTCTGCCTATTTTAATACCCACATATTTTTTTCTTATGGTTATTTAGTTTTAATCTTTTTCCAACTGAATTTAATCAATCAAGGCCCTGGCAGTAAAATTACTGCAATTTTGAAAATTATAAAATGATATTCTAGGTATATATATTTACATTTTATAGATTGTAAATATTTATGCTCAAAGCATTTTATTGATTGATTGATTGATTTTCTGACTTTTTGATACATTTTCAAGCCTGATGTCAGTTTACAATGATTCAAGAGGACTGAAATTCTATAGAGGCTAATGACATATGATCTGTCTCATTAAAAAAAATAATTTCAGCTAAAAAAGCCCCAGAAAACTAGTGTTTTTCCTCTATGAGCTTATATTTGTAAAAGCCTATTTGGAGATTTTTATTAAATTTCTAAAATTGAATTTGTTTATATGTTCTGTTGAAATTCCCAGTTGTGAATTAAGTTGGGAAACCTATACTCACAAACACTAAAATTTCAAAACTGTTGAAACTTAAAATTGATAATTATCAGGGCCAGAGAGAGGGCTCAGTGGTTAAGCGCACTGACTGCTCTTACAGAGGACCTGGCCTTGATTCCCAGCACCCACATGGCGGCTACGAACCGTCCTTAACTCCAGTTCCAGGGGAATCCAAAGCCCTCTTCTGACTTCTGCGGCATTGCATGACATGGGTGCACTCACATACATGCAGGCAATACACTCATAAACATAAACTAAAAGTAATAAATAAAATATTTTTTAAAAATTGATAATTATTAAATAAATATGAATTTGTCCTATGCAACTGGTTTGTAGTTGATCACTAAATGCCTATGAGATAGATTTTGCATACTTTAAGTGTTCATTTCAGCTTTAAAACATAATTTTGTTGATTTGGCAATGTACAAAATTCTACATTGGGCTACATTTTTTTTTTTTTTTGGTAAAGTTCTCTCTGTAGTCCCAGCTGGCCTGGAACTCACTAGGTAGACCAGGCTGGCCTTGAACTCACAGAGATCTGCCTGCCTCTGCCTCCTGGTGCTGGGCTACATTCTTAAAAGCATAATTTTCTCTGATGCCTGATTTTTTTTTTTCTTTACAAACTTTGGAATCATTTTTGTTTTCTTTTTGCTGTCTAATACTTGAGACTTAAGGCACGCTATTCGCTGACTACTGGAATGCATTTGATCAATAAAAATATTCTTTAGTATAATTAGATTTTACATTAAAAAATAAGAATAAAACCATTTGAAGCTTAAAAGTTTAGTGCATCTGTGTGTGTGCCTGTGTGTGTGCCTGTGTGTGTGTGTGTGTGTGTGTGTGTGCTAGAATGCAATACATTTCTCCCTAAAATTTATTTTAAACAAGTTTCATAATTTAGTAAAAAGCTCTGAAGCAGGTGTGTTACAACAAGCAAACTTAGATAAAAATAATTTCAGTTGTATTTTTTTCAGAAGCTGTAAAAGAAAATTAACAGTCAGTATTTTTTATGTTATTTACTTAAGTGGCGTGGTGATGTGCCGAACGTAGACATTGTTTACATCTATCGTGGAGTAGTCACACTTGAGAATTTCTCACTTACATGTTGTTAAATATAAGTCTCAGCTATGAGATAAAATGTAGCCAAATAGAGTTCTGGAAGATGATTTTTCATCTTCTCATATAAATTTAGATTACTTATGTGCTTTCTTCATCTAATAAGCATAAAGAAATAAGAACAGAATAGATAAAATTATATTTTTATTAGCTGTTGCATTTTCAAAATCCATGAAATGTATATGTTAGAGATATGAATTACATGCATTTAGTAAGCAAAACTTATTGGCCAATTATTTATCATTGAATAAAACAGTAAGTTTTTATTTGTAAAGGAGAAATCAAGAATTTTTGTCTTAGAAGTAGCAGCTACACTTCTGTGTTCTGTGGTACTGGTGTCTTTGCAAAGTACTGCTAAATGACTCTTAAGTGTGGGAGAATGTAACCCACAGTTATTCTACGAAGCAAAAATCAGAAAACTTGTTTTGAGAAATGTTTTTATACAGCGCTCAAACTCTTGAACTTCAAAGCTTCATATTTTAATTCAAGCATCTAATTTGGTTTAATTCCAATAATTATTTAAATTTATAAGTCAAGATTTTCATCAAAGCTATGAAATGAAATATACCTTCTCATGGGATAATTGTCAATATTTGACAATATTTTATTGTTATTTTTTGAGAAAAATATTGATTAAAAGTTTTCTTAGTGTAATTATTTACTGGTTTATATAATCAGAATTTCTAATTCTTACAAAGAATACTTAGGAGTGAAGAGACCTTTCCACCAAGCTAGAGGCATGCTTTAGTAATTCAACATTTGAGTCAGTTAGGGAGGGAACACCTGTCTGTGAATGATGTGTGAAATTTAACCACAGACCAAAGTGCCTAAAAAAAAAAAAAAAAAAAAAACCCAGGTGTGGAGACACAAGCCTTTAGTATGAGCACTCAGGAGGCAGATCTCTGTGAGACTGAGGCCAACCTGTTCTACATAGCTAGTTCTAGTTCTAGGACAGCTGGTGTTACAGGAAGAGCCTGTCTCAAAACAACAACAAACAAAACCAAAACAAGTCAACAATGAAACCCACTCTGTTGACTTCAGAAAAAGCTTAATACATATCAAAATAAATTTTCTTCCACAAACTTCTGAATTAAAATCACGAGAGTCTTGAATTCATGAGTGAGATTATCCTGATTTTCTAAAATTAATAACATTATTGTCTAAACCTTAGTATTTCTTACATTTTTGTTCCAAATAATCAGTCCATTAAAAAACAATTTTCTTCATTCCCAGTAAATGAACATTATTTTAGAATGAGAAAAGATTCTGAGTTACCCATAGTCACTTTTTGGTTTACAGGGATAGTTAC
Organism: Nannospalax galili; assembly: GCF_000622305.1. NCBI lineage: Eukaryota > Metazoa > Chordata > Mammalia > Rodentia > Spalacidae > Nannospalax > Nannospalax galili. The sequence continues at coordinate 1,157,341 of NW_008356950.1, forward strand.
CTATTTAGGCAATATTATATTTTCTCTTTTAATTTTTTACTTATCATTAGTGTCAGTGTGTGTATGTGTGTGTGTTTGTGTGTGTGTGTGTGTGTGTGTGTGTGTGTGTGCATGAGTATAACTATGTATGAGTACATATGTCAGAGTGTACATATGGAAGTCAGAGGACAATTCTGTGGAGTCAGTTCTCAGATCCTCTGCTTCTTCATGGGTTCCAGGGATCACAAACTCAGGTCAATAGACTTGTGCAGAAAATGCCTTTACCTGCTGAGCCACATCACCAGTACCAAAGTCATGTTTTCATATGATTATTTCATTGTTCACTATTAATAAAGAGTATGATAAAATCTTTTCATATTCACACAACCTTTAATTACTTACTTTCCCTTTCTTCTTCTGGTTTTGTTTTGTTTCAAAACATGGTCTCACTATGTAGCCTTTGCTGGCCAGAACTAACTATGAAAATCAGGCTTCCTGGAACTTACAGATCCACCTGCCTCTGCCTGCTGAGTGACACAATTAAAGGGAGTGCGCTTTATTTGGAGCAATAAAGATCAGAGAAACACCGTGGAAACTCTCAAAGACACCAAGGTCTCCTTGGTGGAGTCAGTCAGATAAGGCTGGCAAAGATATTCCACAGTATACTCTTGACTAATGTAGGTTCACCAGGTCAGGCGATCCCTGATTCATGCTGTTTCTGCCAACTATTAATTGGACCACTGAATTTTCTTTTTCTGTACAGAAATAATATTTTGAAAAAAATTTATTTCTCCTAATATATTTAGCAAGCTAAAATCTTATTGTAACACATACTTTAAAGCCTAAATGAGTGTTTTAATTCACTAAAGATAGAAGAATGTATTTTAGTTTCTGCTATTTAAAACATTCTGTTATCAGAAACAAAAATCCGTTCATTTGTAAGTTATCATTAAACAACTTGACAGCTCGAATGAACTACTGATGGATGCCATTCACAAGACAAGTGGCCTCTATAGAATTCTATTTTTACTGTTGGCTTACATATAGAATTCAGAGATGTTTGAATTCAGAGCCCTTTACAGAATAAAGAAGAATCATTTTAGACAGGCTGTATGTTTTTACATCATCAAGAAAAGTCAAAAGCTCCCTGTTCAGTAAAATTCAATTCAGACATTTCTATTTATTGAAATAATCTACTGAAGAATATTAATTTATTCCTTTTTATTAAGAATAACTGGGGAAGGGAGATGTAGGCACTGGATATGATCAAAATATATAGTATACACATATGAGATTGTCAAAGAATAAATAAAAAATAAAATTTTAAATGCAGGTCACCATCCACACTGCTCAGAGAAAATGGCTTTTGCTGTCACATGACCAGAATTGATTTGGCCATTCACTATTTTTATTTTTGGTAGATATTGACCAAGTAGTTCTTGAAAGTAGATGGCCACTATTGATCTCTTTCCCCACAAATGTACTGACCTAGTATAATGCATGACAGTCTTAGATAATATTTTACAAAATGTGTAGAACATGTTTTTATACCCAAGTGTCACCCAAGTTCTCTTAGGGTACCTTGCTCCTGGCACTATAACACATCTTTATCTGAAATTTTCATAGTTTATATCCAAGGTAGGGGAAATAGAGTAACTTATAAGGGTGAACACCTGGCACCCCACACCCAGTGCCCCATTCTGCTCTGTGGCTCAGTGGCTGGCCATTCCAGATCACTTCCACACCCTTCCCACAGTCTCCATTACCTTCTGCCCACACCTCGTGGGCCTGCAGTCTTGCTCCAGGTTGGTAAATGCCCCCTCTTGCATCCATGTGGGTGAGACCCCAGGGCCATTTTTTCCATGCCACCGCTTCTGTCCAAGATGGCCCCAATGTTCCTCCCTCCATGGCTAACTCTCCACAGCCAATTCTCTGCAGCAGGCCCCACCCCTCAGAGGAAAAAGTACCCCTCAGCACACACTCCACCCATTCCTCTGGCTCTTACAGTCTGTCCTCCAATCTTCCACTAAGGTCCCTGAGCTTTGGAAGGCGTGACAGATGTAGGGTGATCTCTCTTGTATCATGGCAAGATAGTGACTTCTTGGGTACCCCATTATTTGTCTTCAAGCCATGGCCATTGATCTATCTCAGTGGTGTTTCTTCTACTATAAAGACAAATGGAAGGAAGTAGACACATTTAAACAAACATGAATGTAAATATAAATGCCTAGAAGATATCCCAGTAGGTGTACTATATTCATTAAACAGTATACTTGCAATGGTTTCCCCACTAGGGCCTGTAGCCTTTCTTGACACAGGGGGGTGGCCTGGTCTATATCACCAGATGTGTGTTCCACCCTTGGGAATGGGCCTTATCCAATTAGAAATTTGTCAGTTGTATGTATGTTAGTCGAGCCATTATTGCACTTGCAGGCATTGCTTGGCATATCCATAGTGTGCAGCATGCAGGGTCCATTGTTGAGTAGAATCATAGGGGATCCTTTCTTCCCTAACCATCCACATAGTGCCTTCTGACAACATGAATGTCATCCATCCAGTGGCACGGAGATTTTTGGCTTAATCTCAGCTCCATCTCTTCTTCTCCTCCCACGTTCACATCATGCAGTGTCTTCAGTAACATGGTCTTACCGATCTTTCTGGTGTACAACTGACATTAGTGGCAATAGCCTTGGTGAATTTGAGAACCTCTAGGATCTCTCTCTGACTAACAGCTCATAGAGGGGAAACCCACCCCTGGTACTGTAGATTTTCCTAACAGTATACTGTTTGGGAGCCTCTGTTTTTATCTTACCCAACCATAACTCCCAAGAATCTTACAGCTATAGCTGGCCTTTGCTTCTTCAGGTATCTTTCAAATGGGTTTCACATCTGTAAAATACTTGAAGGAAGGTTAACATTATATATTAAATCTATCATAGACAAGGTCTCACATAGCAATGAAAGGTTTTATCCATTCATATTAACTGTTTTCTCCATAGATCCTTGTTAGGTACCATAGCATGGGTATGAGGCATTAATTTGGTTAAGTCTTTACTATCTTTAGTTATCCCTTTGGAGTCATTTTGCACTTAGGGGATTTTACATGGAGTCTCTTTGTATTCTTTTATTCTTGGTACACTTACAGGTGTTGGCTCCAGTTGCCTGACCTGTACTGGGCTAAGGAGGCAGTGTGTTCCTCCTGTCCCTGCTGCACCTGTTAGTTCCCTAAGTCAGGCAGGCTCTGGGCCTGCCTCTTGAGTAGCCATATCTGTCATCTCTCCATTGACTACACGGCTGCTGGGGGAGGCCTTGGTGGGAAAAACTGCCTCCACCCCTAGTATAGCCTTTATCAGAAGAGAAATGTACCTTATTTAATCTTTGGGGATTCTTAACCACCCCTGGGGTAGTTTTTATCCTTTGAATGCCTTTTGTAAACTCTTCTTCCAGTTTTAAAGCCTTCCAGAAACTCCTTAGTACTGAATTTGGTTTTCTATCAATTTTTTCTTTGGGAATTTGGGCTCGACATAAGTCTTGCCACATTTGTCTTCAAGTAACCCAAATGGACCATTTCTTCTGTCTGGTCTTTTTATATCTCCTGTAGGGTGTTCTTTTTTGCTACTGATATGTTTTACATGTTGGTCAGAGTCACTTGGATCTGCTAAAGCCTCCCTCACTTTACAAAGATCCTGTTCTCTTAAAGGGCTTAGCAAAACCATTAAAGCTCCATACCATTCTCGAGGTCTCAGTTGAATTAAGATTTCCTTTATATCTCTAGTGAACACAGTCTTATCTGGCCCAGTGAACTGGACATTATATATTACTTTTCTCATACCTAGTTCTCTCAGTAATGCCTGTCCCTCCTTTATGGTCCTCCAGCCTCTGTTAACCATGGGAGTTTCTCTTGGTGATGACCATGTATCTTTAATGCCTTCTACCCGCCATAAGGACTGTTCACCTGTGCATTGGCCTATGTTGAACAGTCTATATCACAAGGATGGATGGGTGGTTGCATAACTCAGATGTGAAACTTCTGAAGGACTTAGACTGATTTGATTTGCTCACACGTCCCATACCGTCACTAGCCATTTGGTGAGTGGCTCTTTGATTGCTTGCTTGCAAGTTTTTCCTAGTTTTAATAGTTCCAGTGCAGAGTATTTCTGAGCTACAGTACTCTTAACTTTCTTTTCTTCCTGTATTAAAGGTTGAATCTGAGGGGCAGCCTTAGCCACTTTCATTTTTACGTTTCCTTTTTCATTATTATCTTTCTTTTTTCTGGAGTCCTTGGACCTTACACAAGTTAAAATGTCCTTTTATTTCTTTCTCAAGCTCTGCAACTGGATCTGCCAGGACCTCCCTAGCCTTTTCAGCTTCCCCTGCCTTGGGCACATCTTTTATTATGTGAGGTGTCCACGCCCCCTCTCTGGGTTCTCCACTTGTGTCCATGGTCCATAACAGTTTTTCTAGCCTTTCTATAACCTTTAACAAATCTTCATATACCTGCAGTTCGGCTGTTTCCAACATTTATAACACAGCTGTGGCCCATGCTTCTAGTGGCTGGTTTCTTTTTAGTTACATATTTTGTAATTCATTGTAAGAGCCATATCAGCACCACCATTAGTTCCCTTGCTTTTCCCAAACTGCCACAGTTTGTCTTTTCCAGTGCCATCATCCTGCTGCCTGTGCCAATTTGTTGCCCGAGTTCTCTTAGGGTCCCTTGCTCCTGGTGCTATCAGATAAACCATATAACACATCTTCATCTTAATTTTTCATATTTTAAATCCAAGGTATGGAAACTAGAGTAACTGACAAAGGCAAACACCTGAAGCCCCACAACTGGCACCCGTTCTGCTCAGTGGCTCAGCAGTCCACCACTCTAGATCTCTTCTGCACCCCGCCCACAGTCTCCATTAGCTTTTGCCCACACCTTGTGGGCCCACTGTCTCGCCCCAGGTTGGTAAATGCCCCCTTTCATGTCCCCGCGGCGAGACACTGGAGCCATTTTTGTTGCGCCACTGCTTCTGTCCAAGATGACCCCAACACTCCTCCCTCCACAGCTAACTCTCCACAGCAGGCCCTGCCCCTTGGAGGAAAAAGTACTCCTCAGACACACCAAGATAAGCAGTCATGTGACCCCTGAGTCAGCTTGATGTAGTCCCAACTGTTAGTGTCTTGACGCTGACAGTACTTTGCATAGAAACTTCATTAGAGACCTGTGTAGCAATGCTCAGCACTAGGTTATAGCTGTTCTACTTAGTTAACAGAATTGCTTTGAAACAGCCACTGAGGCAGAGCATTAACACATAAAACTTGGTGATGGTTAGTGTGAGCTGTTGACTTGACAAGATCTAGAATTATCTCTGGGCATGCCTGTGAGGGATTACCTTAACTGCATTAATTAAGATGGGGAAGATTCACCTACTATTGGTGATGCCATTCCCTGGCTAGGATCTTGGACTGTGTAAGTGGAGAAGGGGAGCTGAGAAGCAGCATGCATTCAGAGCTGTGTGTTTCCTGATTATGGACAGGATGTGACCAACAGCTTCAAGTTCCTACTTCCTTGACTTCCCTAACATGATAGACGGGACTTTTGAACTATGAGCCAGAATAAACCTTTTCTCTCTTAATTTGCTTTTTAAAGGGTAATTTTTTCATAGCAATAGAAAAGTAACAAAGAGGGTGTATATTCGATTCTCTTGACAGTCTTCTTACACTCTTTTGCAAGTTTGGAGCTAATCAACACATTTTGAGCACCACTAGTTTTAGCCATGATTTGCTGCAGTTGGCGTTTGCTTTATAGGAACATAATGTGGTGGGGTACTTGCCCAGTATGGAAATGATCTAATTAGCTGGCAACTTACAATTGGCTATGTTTTTGTGAGGCACAGCTACTTGGATATAAGTATATATTCTTAAGTCACCCCCACCCCCAATCATGTTAAGAGTGTGGTTTTCTATGTACAGAGACTGCTTATCATCCATGTAGAGAGACACTTTTAGGCAAACTTATGCTTAGAACCTTATTTGAATGAATAATAATTTTGTTGTAATTTTGACCAACTCTTTGTCTGTTCCTAGGTCCTGAAGAGTTTGCTTTCATTGCCAGGATATATTTAGTTTCTTTTCTATTACCGTAGTAGCTACAATTCAGTCTTTTATCACAGAGTATAATTTTAGCTGTAGGATTTATTTTTGTAGCTTCTCTTCATCAGTTTAAGGATGTTATCTATGTTCTTAGATTTCTAAAATTTATTTGGTATATTTGACAAGTTTTTACTTTTGTCAAATGATTTTTCTTTATCAATTGATATAACCACAGACGTCTTTTCAGTGTACCTGTTTCTAATATATACTGGAATTCTGCTTGCTTGTGTCCCTGTGTAGCTCTGGCTAGCCTGGACCTCATTTTGTAGACCAGGCTGACCTCAAACTCACAGAGGCTGGATTGTCTCTGACTCCTGAGTATTGGGATGAAAGGCATGTACCACCATGCCTACCTCATTTACCTACCTTCTTTGGTAAATGTTTGCATGGCATATCTTTTTCAACCCATCTTTGAATTTTCTTGTATAGTAACAGTTGAAGTGAGCCTTTTTTATATTCCTTATATTTGGGTGATGCTTTCTAATCTCTTCCATTCTCAATCTTTTCAATGTGTTTAGATCATATACATTCACTATGAATATTGGTATAGCATGACTCGGGCTTTCCATTTTATCTTTGATTTTCTCTTTGCTTGTAGTATTTTGTTTCTTATTCATTTCCCAGCAGGGGACTTTTTGTATTGACTCACTGCTGCCAGATAAGATAGAAATCCAGGATCCCTACTTAGCCTTTGTAATGACAAGTGGGGAGCCTTAACACTTCACTGATATTACCCTGGGAAGGGTAAGAGTACAGTTTTACTGCTCTATAAAAGCCTATACTTATACTATTTGGTACATACATCTTTTTAATGCTGGGCTAGTGGCAAAGGTCTTGTGTTTTCACTGGACAATCACCAGATATCACCTCAATGGGAAGGCTAAGCGACATTTTAGTATTTTATGGTAAGGGGAAAAGTCCAAGCTCTCCATCTGGTTTTCATTACAGGGTTGGGGAAATTGCTACTGCCTCAGTAAAAAAAAAGTCCTTGCTTTGCTTTCTGCGTTTTTTAACACAACCCAAGCAAAGGTTGGGGAGGTGGGTGGGGGACCGGGTCTTATGACAGTCTAGCAAGGAAGGGAGTCCAAGGTCTCCACACAACCTTTACTAACATGGGTAGAATACAGCCAGTTTTTCTGTTTTTTGGCTGCAGTAGAACGGTTATTGTCTAAAAGTTGCTTTTCTGATCTTGCAGCTAGAGACAACAGGTTTTTGATGAGGATTTTGTTTTGAGGCAAGATTTTTCTGTATGACCAGGATTGGCCTCCAAGTTGTTATTAATATAGCAAACTTCAAACTCAACATTTTTAAAGAAGTTTGAGATGAATATGCTTGGAACTTGATAAATGTATGTTAATGCTAGTAAAATTTTGCTGAATGCTTTATAAAAAGTAGAACATACCTGTAATATTCTTAAATCCCAGAAGTTCTAGTACTTTCTCTTCATATTCAATTTTACTTCAGAGTAACAATATTTTGTGATATAGCTCTGTGATTATTTGATTAAAAATTTCATTAAAGTTTTCATGTGCTGTAGAGATGGTTTATCAATTAAGAGCACTTGCTGCTCTTGCAGAGGACCCAAGTTCAGTTCCCAGCACCCACATGGGGGCCAACAACATCCTTATCTTCAGTTTCAGGGGATCTGACTCCCTCTTCTGGCCTCTATGGGTACTGCATGACTTGGATGCACCTGCATACATGTAGGCAAAACACTCGTACACATAAGATGAAAAATAAATAATTAAAAAAATTTCATGAATATTGACATTGACAGCATATACTTACTCAACAATATTTCAGTAATATAGAGCACAGTTCTTTATTTGGAACATAGCATATATACAATTAATTTAATAGTAAATAAATAAAAATAGTAAGTCAATAAATAAAGGAAGCCACTTTCAAAGGTTCTTTTTAATGTATTAATATTATTGTTCCTCAACAATTTCACACATGTATATTAATGTATTTTGGTCCCTTTCACCCCTGTTACCCTCTCTAATCCCCTTTGATTTCTCCTGACCACCATCTTTCCACAAAGTCCCCTACTATTTTCATGTATCTTTTTCTTTTTAAAAAAATTTTTTTATGACCAACTGAGTTTAATTAGGACTGCTTGCATGATCAAAGCAAGGACTTTTATTACTGCACCATGGGTGCATCTTGTCTGGCAGGTGATATTAAAGTTCACAAAGTTCATAGCTGGGTAAGACAATCAATGAGTCTTCTCACCTAGTAGCTTACATAGCACCTTCTGACACTATAAAAGCTGGCCAGAATGGAGAAAATTTCCAGTTCACTTCCAGCTTGATTTCTTTTTATTCTGCAACCAAAGTATGTGATATCTTCAGCAATAGTGTCTTACCATTTAATGATGGTGGGAAACCAGGATCGATGGCAATAGCTTGTATTGTTTTGGGTACCTCTGTAGCCTCCCTGACCAACAATGCATAGGGAAATATCCCAAATCTGGTACTGGGACTTTTGTTTAGTAACCAATGGCTTCTGGGAGCAGTGTTGTCCATCTGTGCCTGGGACCTCTGTTCAAATGCTTTTATTTTTTAGTGCGTTTACAAAGTAGTTGGTTTCCACATGACTTTTTCATACATCCTTAGTTTTGGTTTACCCTCCACCCCACCCTCTGCATCCTCCATGTTCTCTCACCTTCATTAAACTGTTCATCCTGAGTACAGAGGGGTTTTGTGAAAGGTTATAGAGAGTTACAACTTGACTTGTTATTTCTCATCCAATTTCCACATGAGTGACAATTTGTCTTCTCTGTTAGGAAAGCACTTCAACTATTCATCCAACCCAATAACTCGTGGTACATATATAAATGTGATTATTTTTGGTACCCTAAATAAATAAACATGTAGCTGAAGGATATTAACCAAGTCCAGCAGTCAGCCCAGATTCATCTCAGCTGCTTACTTACAGAAACACATGTGCATCCTATCTGCGACATACAAAGGTCTATTGGCTGAGATTTGGGGAATTCTGGCATTGGATGTACCTTTATTCCTAATCAAACTCTATTTTCTCATGTTCCTATTTTCTCTTTCTTATTCTTCTCTTTATTAGGATTATTAGCAAGTACTAATTTTCAGTAAGGAAAAGGCCCACTCTGACCTACAGAGAGAGAATACTCTATCTTGAACAAGAGGAGCACACCAATATGCAACAGCATGATACTACACCGAATTATTGTCTCATTATTATGTGAAACAATTAATAATAATCACTAATATTTTCTAAGCTCTAAGTAGCTGCTAAATACTGTCCTATGTATTTAAATTTATCTTATTTGATCTTCAAAACAACTATTTAAGACAAGATTGGTATCCTTATATAACAAATTAAGAAAACTGTTGCACTATCTGCATTTAACAGATAAAAAAAAAATCACCTGAGGTCACAAAGTCACTAAATGGAGATTCTATATTTGAACCTGGTTCTTGAAGGGGCATTCTTGAAGGGGCGTTCCCTCTTTCCCTCCCTCTCTCCCTCCCTTTCTTCATCTGTGCTTTTGTGCTGGGCATTAAACATACACTTTGTCCCAGAACTACACCCTGATGAGGAGAATAGTGTATGACTTTTTCTTAGTTATGCCCATGAATGAAAGGAAAAACTCTCCCTCTC
>NW_008356950.1:1167415-1173982 GCF_000622305.1 Nannospalax galili
AAAATATACATCTACCTAATTTAATAAATTATTTATATATGTTCTCTACTTTTGGATCAGACACTGTCATCTATCTTCTAACTATATCTCACTTCCTGCAGTAGTTTATGCTAAAGACAATATTACAGTGCTCTCTAGAAGCTTAATGTGGCCACTTCATTAAGTGTTGGCCATTGCATTGTAAAGGTGTTTGATGTGTGAAATTTCTGTCACATTTTACTAAAGTGAAAGTAATGTTGCATCATCTCTATGTCTTTTTCTTTATGGAAAAAATTTAGATATTGTGATAGAAACTTGAGCAGTCATATTAGAACATACAAGACGGAAAAGCGATCAGAATAGCAAATAAGAAAGAGTAGATCTTATGAAGATACTGTGTAAACCTCTGCTACTTACCACTGCATTGTTACTTGAGAGAGGAAAATAAATTTTCTTGTTTTTGACTGGTGAGATAGTTCAGCAGCAGAGACCACTACCACCAAGCCCGATGGCCTGAGCTTGATCTCTAAGATCCACAATATGGAAGGAGAGCATCTACCCCAGCAACTGCCCCTCTGACCTTTCTATGCCCACGATGGCATGCAAACACACAAACACACACACACATAAACACACACACACACACACACACACACACACACACACACACACACGGCACACATACATACACGCATAAAAACAAAAATTTCTGCTCCGACCCGCAGGCCTCTCTCCAGGGAGCGCTCTGGGCCTGGCCCCGCCCTCACTCCCTCTGCTTCCCTGGGCCTGCACGACCAACAGGCTTCTCTTTGGGGGTAAGTCGATCAAGCCCTCCGCGCCTTGACTCCCCTAGCCACATTCACCCTCCCATCTCCCCTGCCCATCTGTCCTTCTAGCCTAGGTCCTGTCCCATTCCTTGTCTTGGCACCCCAGACACCTGGGGAACCACCGCTTCCTGATCTTTTGCAACCAGATCAACTCAGTTCCTTCTCAGGTCCCCAGGAGCACTCTGGGCCTGGCCCCGCCATCAGCTCCCTCTACTTCCCTGGCCCCTGTCAGCCTCTTTCCTAGAGGCCGGGGCTGACCTTTCCTCTTCCTGATCCTTTGCATCCAGAGCTCCTCATTGCAGTCCCCAGGAGACCTTGGTGCCGCTTCCCGCCCCCATCTTCCTTTGCATCTCTGGGTGGCACTGCCACTAGCTGCCCTAGACCAGCATCTTTCCTGGGCCCAGGTCCCAGGCCAGTCCAACCCCCAAATTCCTGAGGCCAAAATCTATCCTGGAGGGATCCAGACCTTAGGAGAAAGCCTGAGAGGATCTGATCCTCATCTGACTTGGGCCTCTGTGGGAACTCTTGAAGACAAAAGCAATCTGGCCACTCCAATATAAAATCAAAAGAGAGAACCAGAAGCTTAGAGGAACCAACTTTTCATGCCCCAAAAGTCAACCACAAAGACATATAAAGTTTGCAAAAAGAAGCAGACCTAAACTTGAAGGCTTGATTCTCACATAAGAATCAGAAACTACAAAAGAAATTCACATGTCAAAATCACAGAGAAAAAAAATAACATGAAAAACCAAAATAGCATACCCCCACCAAATACCAATAGTCCTCTAGAGGAGTATAATGAGAACCTCCTAGAGATAATGCAGGACATGGAACTCAAAAGAATAATTATAAACATGATAAAAGAATTCAGTGAATTTAAAGAACACACAAACAAATCAAAGAACTGAAGGAAGATAGGGATAAACTTCTGAATGAATTCAGAAAAAAGTTAGAAATATTGAAGACTACTCAGGCCGAAATGAAGAAGGAAGGAAAACACTCCATAAGCCAATTAGAAATGACAAGGAGAAAGCCTCACCAATAGGATGAACGAAATGGAAAACCGAGTATCAAGATTGGAAGATAAAGTGGATGAACTGGACCACTCAAGCAAAGATTATGAAAAATTTAAGAAAACACAAGAATGGAATATGCAGGAATAATGTGACACTATAAAAAAAAACAAAGTTATGCATCATAGGCATTGAGGAAGGAGAAGGATCTCAAGGTATGGTATGGACCATATCTTCAACAGGATTGTAGAAGAAAATTCCCCAAAATTAAAGAAAGACATGCCTATACGAATAGAAGAAGCATGTAGAACAACCAAACAGACAGGACCAGAAAAGAAACTCTCCACGGTACATCATAGTAAAAAACCTAAACATACAAAACAGAGACAATACTGAAAACTGCAAAAGAGAAACAACAAGTCACATACAAAGGAAGACCCATTAGGATTACAGCTGACTTTTCAGTGCAAACTATGAAAGCCAGAAGAGCCTGGACCAAAGTATTCCAAGTTTTAAATGACCACAGAAGCCACCACACATTACTATACCCAGCCAAAATGTCTATTATAGTCAAAGGGGAAAGAAATCTTCCATGACATAAATAGGCTGAAGGAATTCATGTCCACAAAACCAGCCCTTCAGAGAGTTCTGGAAGCAATACAAAGAGCTGAAGAAAGGAATGACTATACCCAAGGGGTTGTGGAAAGAAATTCAATGAAGGTATAATGGTGGAAAAGTACAGCTATATCAACAATGTAAACAGAAATAAAAATGACAGGATTCAATACTCATCTTTCATTAATAACTTTAAATATTAATGGACTGAACTCCCAGTCAAAAGACACAGCTTAGGTGAATTGACTAAGAAACAAAGCCCATCTTTTTGGTGTCTACAAGAAACTCATCTCACTTTCAAGAATGGACACTATCTTAAAGTGAAAGGATGGAAAAAAATATACCAAGCAAATGGCACTAAGAAAAAAAGCAGGTGTTGCAATTCTAATATCTGAGAAAATACACTTTAAGCTAAAACTAATCAGAAGAAATAAAGAGGGCCACTTCATTCTGATCAAAGGAACAATAAATCAAGAAGATATTACAATCGTGAACATATATTCAGCAAACTCTGGTGCACCCGACTTCATGAAAACAAAACTACAGGACTTTAAGACCCAGATTAATCACAGCTCATTAATAGTAGGGGACTTCAATACTCCACTGTCTCCATTAGATAGGTCAACAGGGCAGAGAGTTAACAGAGAGACATCTGAATTAAACAATACCATATATCAAATGGACTTAACAGACATCTACCGAGTATTCTACCCAAGCACCAAAGGACATACTTTCTACTCAGCACCCCCTGGAACCTTCTCCAAAGTTGAACATATACTGGGGCACAAAACAAACCTCAACAAATACAGAAACACTCAAATAATTCCATTCATTCCATCAGAACACAATGCAATAAAGCTTATAATCAACACCAGAAGAAGCCCGAATCACCACATTAACCCATGGAGATTAAACAGCACACTCTTGAATGATGAATGGGTCAAAAGATAAATTAAGAAAGAAATAAAAGTATTCCTGGAACTAAATGAAAAGGAGAGTAAAACACAACAAAACCTCTGGGACACACTGAAAGCTGTCCTTAGAGGGAAGTTTATAGCTCTAAGTGTCTACATCAAAAAATCGGAAAGAACACAAATAACTGACTTAACATTGCAACTAAAGAACATAAAAAGCAACAACAAATGAGACACAAACCCAGCAGACAAGAAGAAATAACAAAAATCAGGGCAAAAATTAATGAAACTGAAACAAAGCAAACAATACAAAGAATGAATGAATGCAAGAGCTGATTCTTTAAAAACATGAACAACATTGACAGACCACTAGACAAGTTAACCAAAAGAAAAAGCACCTCCAAATCAACAAAATCAGAGACGAAAGGGGAAACATCACAACACCAGAAAGATACAGAACATTAAAAGGGAATACTTTAAAAACATATATGCTACTAAATTTGTAAACCTAAAAGAAGTGGATGGATATGTGAAGGCATGGGAACCACCAAAACTAAACCAAGAAGAGATTAGCAACTTAAACAGACCCATAACACAAAAAGAAATTGAAACAGAAATACAAAACCTCCTGACTAATAAAAGCCCCAGACCAGATGTATTTACAGCAGAATTCTATCAGACATTTAAAGAAGATCTACATCCAATACATTCTTAATAATTCAAAAAGATAGAAACGGAGGGAGAACTTCCAAATTCCTTCTATGAAGCCAGCATCACTCTAACACCAAAGCCAGGCAAAGATACAATCAAAAAAGAAAACTATAGAACAATATCCTTAATGAACATACTCACAAAGATTATCAACAAGATACTTACAAACTGCATACAGTCACACATCAAAATGATCATCCACCATGACCAAGTTGGCTTTTCCCAGAGATGCAGGAATGGTTCAATATATGTAAGTCAATAAATGTCATAAATCATATAGATGGGCTCAAAGACAAGAACCACACGGTTGTCTCAATAGATGCAGAGAAGGCCTTTGACAAAATTCAGCATGCATTTATGCTCAAAGTCCTAGAGAGAATTGGACTGGAGGGAACATACCTCAACATAATTAAAGCCATATATAACAAACCCACAGCCAACATCATTCTAAATGGAGAAAAACTGGAAGCATTCCCACTGCTGTCAGGAAATGGACAAGGCTGTTCACTATCTCCACTTCTCTTTAACATGGTGCTTGAAACTCTTGCAAGAACAACAAGACAAGAGCAGGAAATTAAAGGTGTAAAAATTGGAAAAGAAGAGATCAAATTATCCTTTTTTGCAGATGATATGATATTATATCTAAGAGGTGCCAAGAATTCCACCCGAAAACTCTTAGAAATTATTAACTTGTTCAGTAGAGTGGCAGGTTACAAAATTAACCTACAAAATCTGTAGCCTTTCTATATACTAATAACAAGCAATCAGAGAAAGAGTACACGGAAAGACTCCCCTTCACAATAGCTGCAAAAAAACAAAAACAAACAAACAAAAAAAAAAACAAAAAACAAATCTTGGAATAAACATGACAAAAGACATTAAAGAACTCTACAAGGAAAATTTTAAATCTTTAAAGAGAGATTGAGGAAGACATCAGAAGATGGAAGGACCTCCCATGCTCATGGATTGGAAGAATTAATATTCTGAAAATGACCTTCCTACCAAAAGTCATTTATAGATTCAATGCATTCCAATCAAAATCCCCATGACATTTTTCACATAATTGGAAAAATCCATCCTAAGATTCTTATGGAAGCTCAAAATACCTTGAATATCCAAGCAGCTCTGAGCACTAAGAGCAATGCTGGGGGGATTACTATACCAGATTTTAAGCTCTACTACAGAGCTATAGTCATAAAAACAATATGGTACTGGCATAAAAATAGACCCATAGACCAATGGAACAAAATTGAAGACCCAAATATGAGTAATTGCAATTTTAGCCACCTGATATTTGACAAAGGAGCCAAGAACATTAACTGGAGGAAAGACACCATGTTCAGCAAATGGTGCTGGCAAAACTGGATCTCCACTTGTAGAAGAATGAAACTAAAACCTTATCTTTCACCCTGGACAAAAGTCAATTCCAAATGGCTCAAAGACCTCAATGTAAAGCCTGAAACTCTGAAACTCTTAGAAGAAAACATTGGGAAAAACCTACAAGATATAGGTGTAGGAAAGGACTTTCTAAACCGGACACCAATAGCCCAGGAAACAAGGGCAAGAATTAACAAGTGGAACCTCATTAAACTAAAAAGCTTCTGTACATCAAAGGAGACAACCAAGGAAACAAACAGAAAACCCACATAATGGGATTAAATCTTTACCAGCGACACATCTGATAGAGGTTTAACATCCAGAATATATAACGAACTCAAAAAATAAAGAATCAAGAAAGGAAGGACAAGAAGTAAAAGATGGGCCAAGGAGCTGAACAGAGAGATCTCCAAAGAAGAAGTAAAGATGGCTATGAAGCATCTTAAAAGATGTTCAACATCACTAATAATTAGGAAAATGCAAATTAAAATCACTTTAGGATTTCATCGTACCCCAGTCAGACTGGCTAAGATCAAGGGAACAAATGATACCAAATGTTGGAGAGGATTTAGGGAAAGGGGACTACTCATCCACTGCTGGTGTGGCTGCAAATTTGTTCAACCCTTATGGGAAGCAGTGTGGAGAACTCTTAAAAAACTGAAAATGAACCTATCATTTGATCCAGTTATACCACTCCTTGGCATATACCCAAGGAACTCATCCTATTGCAGAGACACTTGTACATCCATGTTTGTTAGACTAGTTTGTAGAATATGGTTCTCTCTGGTTTTCAAAACTAGCTAGCCATTTTTTAATCTCTTGCATTGTCTCTCCCTTCCATCATGGTTTTCCCACTTAAGGTGCCCCCATTTCCCACCTTTCTTCCTTACTAATACCCTTCTCCTATGGTCCTACTTCTCTTGAGCTCCTTATTTCCTTTTATCCCCTAGGTTCCTTGTATACCCTCCCCCCCTCACTTAAACTAACCAATTTTTATCCATATCTCCTTTATTAAGGCCTGTTTCCTACTGTTCTTCTTTTTCGGGTTCTTTCTTTTCCTTTACCTCCCTGTTTCCTTTCCATTATCCTGGTTCCTGTAGTTATGTCTGGACACATAATCACTTATCAGGG
>NW_008356950.1:1174137-1176215 GCF_000622305.1 Nannospalax galili
TTACTGCTGAGTAAAACTCCATCATATAAATGAACCACATTTTCATTATCCACTCATCCATGGAGGGACACTTAGGTTGCTTCCATCTCTTAGCTACTGTGAAAAGAGCAGCAACGAATATGGATGTACAAGTGTCTCTGAAATAGGATTTCTTTGGGTATGTGTCAAGGAGTGTAATAACTGGGTCAAATGGTAGGTTCATTTGTAGTTTTTTAAGAGTTCTCCACACTGCTTTCCATAGGGGTTGAACCAGTTTGCACCCCCACCAGCAGTGGATGAGCGTTCCCCTTTCCCCACATCCTCTTCAACATTTGGTATCATTTGTTCCCTTGATCTTAGCCAGCCTGACTGGGGTAAGATGAAATCTTAGAGTGGTTTTAATTTGTATTTCCCTAACTTTTAGTGATGTTGAACATTTTTAAAGATGTTTCACAGCAATCTTTACTTCTTCTTTTGAGAACACTCTGTTCAGCTCCTTAGCCCATCTTTTAATTGAGCTGCTTCTTGTCTTGGTTCTCTGTTTTTTGAGTTCGTTATATATTCTGGTTATTAAACCTCTGTCAGATGTGTTGCTGGTGAAGATTTTCTCCCATTCTGTGGGTTTTCTGTTTGCTTCCTTGGTTGCCTCCTTTGATGTACAGAAGCTTTTCAGTTTCATGAGGTCCCATTTGTTAATTCTTTTTTAAAGGTTAAAAACTCACCCAATTTTGTTTTACAGCGCTTATACTGAGTTCAATAATATATAACTATATTAATTCAACTGTGAACCTAAAAATGTACGGCCAATTTTGTAAGAGATGCAGCCTAGGTCAGAAAATTGTTATTGAATATGTCAATGCTGATGTAATGAAATGCTTCTTCTAAGTATGTGGCTATTAAATAAATAATTTTTTAAAAATGGAAGAGAAAAAAAATTGGGTTAATTTAAAGGAGGAGGGAGGGAAGGGTATACAAGGAACCTACGGGATAAAGGGAAAGAAGGAGCTCAAGAGAGGTAGGACCACAGGAGAATGGTATTATTAAGGGAGAAAGGGGGGAAATGGGGGCACCTTAAGTGGGAAAACCATGATGGAGGGGTGAGACAATGTGAGAGATAAACAATGCCTAGGTAGCTTTAAAAATCAGAGGGAACCATATTACTACAACAACCCACTGACAAATGACACATAGCAGATCAAGAAATATATGTCTAGGTAAGGTTTATCTGAGAACAGCTGGTCTTTGCCCAAGATTTATCTACATGATACACAGTAATTAAAAGTGCCAGACTGGTGGAACTAACCTTCTTGGGTGTTTAACAGACATACTTTGAGGCCTATAATAATTTGGTCAGAGGGACACAAAGGACAGTTTTTGCTCCTTGCCCTCCTAGGTCGACTAGTTCCAGGGGACTATGAGAATCTCTCAAAATGTCCTGTAATTGTGGTGAGTCACCTGTCCTCTCGATCAAGGAGGCTGAGGAGACCCCACCAGATGGACTTGAAACAGTGTCTAATCTACAAAGCAGAGGGTCAACACAGAGGAATCATTTCCTCTATTCTTCCAAGTGAAGCCAGCCATGGTCGTGCAGGACCTTTGACATCTTCATATAGGTGGAACTGGTAAAGGAAAGGAACCAGGGGCTCCTCCCAAGCCCATGTGACCCGTGAGGAGCAGATCCATAAATGACCTTAAGAGTAAAAATAAATTGGTTTATCTGGGCCAACTGTATGGCCTTAAACACCCAAAAGGTAAGTATAACCAAATATTAAAGGGGCCAGTATTATTTTTTAAGAGTCCATATGCATAGCTAAAGGCTACATAACAAGCAACAATGCCAGATAGGAGATACCTTCTTTTGAGTTGTTGGCCAGGGTGGCCAAAAGGACTCCCAGATAGTAACCCAGCATAGAACCGGGAAAACAAAGCAGACCCCAATCTTATCTAAAGGAATATTGACAACTGATTGCTGCTAGGTGAGGAACAGCTGACCTTCCTAAAACAAAGTCCTCTAGATAGGCTGACTAGATTCACCAGATGGACAAGTAGTGGGGGAGGCTATGGGAGGGTGCCATCTGGGAAGTGGGTGTATAGTTGAA
>NW_008356950.1:1176461-1178428 GCF_000622305.1 Nannospalax galili
AGAGTAGAAATGCATGTACCAACATCTCAGTGTTAGTAGCAAAAACAATGAGTCTTTCTGCAAGGAACAATATATTCTAAAAATGAAATGGAGATCTTTTTTAAAGTTTAAAAACTCATTCAGTTTTATGTCTTACAGGGCTTATACTGAGTTCAGTATTGTATAACTATTAATTTAACTGTGAACCTAGAAACTTATAGCTACTCGTGAAAGAGATGTGCTCTTGCTCTGGAGTGTGTTACTGAATATGTTAAAGCTGTAATGAAAAAAAAATTTCTTAAGAAATTCTTGCTTTGGGATTTGTTTCAGCAGTATAGTAAAATTCTTGGAGTGGGTTTCATAATAAAGGCTTCTCCCCACTATTTTGTATCCAAGGAATCATGCATAGATGTTAATACAGAGAAACTATCTGGTTAAATATTATATTCAAATCCATTGTTGTCTCAATGTTTTCTCAAGAATGACAATGTTTATGCAACTAAAAACATTCACCCAGGAGAAAGGAATAATTGTCAGAAATGAGTGTTCATATCTCCTTTTCTAAAGCACAGAAAACAAATCCCCCCCCTTGATTACTAAGTTATATAAAAGATAAAAGGAAAAAAAAAACCCTTAGTTACAGCTAATGCGCTTTCTATTGTATTAGCGTCTTCCACTTTGATTTTGTTCTTTTTATATTTATGTGCCTTTTATCTTCAAGTACTAAGAATGTACGTTTCTTAAAACAAAAGATCCTTTGTTTTTGTTTGTATGTATCTTTAGATAGCATTTGGTTTTGTTCTCAGAATTAGAAGATATTAGATCCTCCATCGATGTAAGAAACTATTTAGTAAGAGAAAATATCAAGGATTCATTGATAATAGATCTTTTAGTTCAATTTTTAATGAAATTTTCCTCATTGTTGTCAAAACTTGACAGAAATAAAGTGAAAAACAACTCTTTCTTGAAAGGGCCCTTTAGCATTCAGTATGTGTTTTAAATTTTTGATGTGTTTTTTAGACAGGTATTGTTGCACAGCCTTTAATTCAAGCGACTTTTACAAGAGCATTGTAAACTCAAGGCCAGCCTGGGTAAAATAGTGGGAGCCTATCTCATAAGAAAAACAAAACAGCAACAACAAGTTCTTTTGAATATCAAATCTACAAATATTTATCTTTGTTCTAAAGATATGGAAACTCTTTGTTGAACATTTGCTCTAATAAGAAAAATCCTTATAAGAGAAAATTTGATTTACAAAACTAAATGAAATAGGAGTTTATTTTCAATTTAATTACTATACAAAACACAAATAAAACTGTAAAGCATAAGAAGGTAACTTGGAATGAACATTGTACCCGAGAGCCTATCTATCTATCTATCTATCTATCTATCTATCTATCTATCTATCTATCTATCTATCATCTATCTATCTAACATCTATCATCTATATAGATTTTTTTTTGTTGTTCTTTTTTTTTTTGGTCTTTTTGAGGCAGGGTCTCTTTGTAGCCCCAGCTGGTCTGGAATTTGCTACATTGACCAGGCTGGCCTTGATCTCACAGAGATTGGCCTTCCTCTGTCTCCAGAGTGCTGGCATGAAAGGTGTGCACCACCATGCCCAACTTGTTTTGTTTCTTAAAGCAAGTTCCTGCTGTCTATCTCAAGTAGGCTGCTCTCAATCTCCTGATTTTCCTTCCTCAATTTCCCCACTGCTGGTTAGAACTTCCCCACTGCAAGTTAGACCTTTGAAGTTCTCTTTTTTATTAAGGACGAAAACATCAGTGAATCAGAAAATGAAAGAAGGTAAATCAAAATAAAGAAGAAGAGAAGAAATGAATAAAATTTATAGTATAAATCAAGAGAATTTCAGCACTGCATTTCCAACTAAATATAACATTGTAATCCTTTCAAATGTCCTTATGGAAATCATAGCTCCTGCTCTCTGTTACAAATAAATTTGGATTGAAAACAATCAAAATGTTTTAGAA
>NW_008356950.1:1178662-1191734 GCF_000622305.1 Nannospalax galili
GTGAGATATTAAAACCAGCTCAGGGTTAAGGTTATAGCACACCCTAAACATACACTTGACCACTGAGCTACAACTTCTCAGAGAATAAAATTCTCTATTCTCTTTCCAGACTAGCTGCAAAAGATAAATTCTGTGACTTTCTTAGGATCTGGCTTTTACTTCTCTCACTAAGAAATTCCTTGTAAAGCAAAATCTTTGAACTGCAAAGGATTTTTTTCCACAAAGAACAGATTTTGGAAATAAAAACTAGCATATTATCTGTAATTTTTCTCTTTATAATTAGGAAAAAATTTTCCAGTTTTCTTTTCAGCAGGGTGGGTAATTCCTTTATGTTACACATTGCATCCCTTGTGGTCTAAAATATACTGTGCAACAATCATCCATTATTTGATTCTTATATTCACATGAAAAATTTTGGCAATTGTAAAAAATCTTTTTTTTCTTCCAATGAAACCTATATTTTCAAGACTATTATTTTCCAGTGTATTCAAAACTTCTCAGAGTCTCACAGCTAAACAATAACTAAAACTCTGATTACCTTCCCTGGGGAAATAATCCTCATGTTTTTACTTTAATGGTGGAACATATACAGAGGACGAATTCAGCCACCGATGAGATATTATTTCTCTAAATTTACTACTTAGCTTTCAGTTATTTTAATGTTTTCTACTATAGGAATTACTTTGACTATGTGTTAGTGTATTCATTATATTTCTCACTGTGCAATCTGACAAGAAGCAGTTTTAGGGAGGAAAGATTCATTTTGGCTTTGGTTTGAGGAGATGCCATCCATCATAGTGGTCAGTAATAGCGGCAGCAGAGTGAAGCGATTGTCACATGATGTCTCAAGTCAGAAAGCAGAGAGAGATGAATGCTGATGTTGAGCTCCTTCTCTCTCTTTCTCTCTCTCTCTCCCTCAATTCAGTCTGGGACCCAGGTAGTGGGATGATGATGCCTATATTTAAGGCAAGATTTCCTTCCTCAGTTAGCCCTTGCTGACCTCAAAGGTGCACCTAGAAGAGTGTCACCTGGGTCATGCCAAATGAAGTCCAGCCTACAATCAGCTACGTCACCCAGTAAAGCCAATTCTGGCTGACTTGAAATTGTTGGTTGTTTTTTGTAATATTTCCTGGAAGACATTTCTTTTGAATTTCCTTGGCAGGTACATTGGAACACACATTTCTGAAAAGCAGGATACCACCATATTATACAACTCCAAGGATGCCTTCACATCCATAAAGTTGTGGTTTGAGTCATTGTCTAATGAGCAACCAATGTGGGAAACATGTCTCTAATTGTCCTTCAATGGCTTGACAGTTTTCCTTGTTAGAAA
Organism: Nannospalax galili; assembly: GCF_000622305.1. NCBI lineage: Eukaryota > Metazoa > Chordata > Mammalia > Rodentia > Spalacidae > Nannospalax > Nannospalax galili. The sequence continues at coordinate 1,179,996 of NW_008356950.1, forward strand.
AGACAACCAATGACAACCATCTTCAAACATTTCAAGACTTCAATGTAGAAGAGATAAAATAGTTGTTTTCTGTATTATTCCAAGGGCTAAAGGAATTGTAATGTATCTATTCTTACAGGAACATAGATTATACTTAATAAAATGAAGTGTTTTGCAGTGAGAATTATTATAAAAAAACAAGACACCTTAAATTAAAACCTATTTAAGTCTTCAAAATAAATGCAGTTCAATAATGAAAGTGTTCAAAGATAAATTAATCAGCCACTCAGTAAACTGTTTCATAGAGACTCAATCTTGGTAGTACATTAGTAACAAGGTGCTATCTGTGTTCCAGACTCATGCTGAAAGTCAAAGACTGAACAGATTTTTAGATTTAATTCCATTCAATAGCTACCTTTAAGCTTTATAAATCTGTGACCACTATCAAGGCAGATGCTCTACAGTAAGTGATGGACTGAGGGCTCCTATATTCTCTTGTTAGATTTCTTTTGATAAATTATTTGGCAGTAAATTAGCACAACTTAAAGATTAAAATTTTCCCAGATGTAAATAATATTCAAAGGTCATTAATGGAAGAAAGTTAAGTCACAGAAAAGGACTGGGCTAGAGATAAGTTATCCTTGACAAGCCATCTTCAGATGATGGAGGCTCACTTGGAATTTCATGTACCATAACTGAATCATGATGGCATGACCAAATGGTAGAATGTTCTATGAGTATTTTCTACCTGTCCTGTGGGTAATACTACCATGGTATTTAGGTAAAACACAAAATCATGTAGGGATTTAACCTGCTCGTGACTTTTGACCTTAGCTATGAAAATGTAATAACTCAAAGCATCCCAGGTCAACTGGGTTTAGGCACTGTTCAGTATAACTCAGAAGAGTAGAAGGCAGAAACCAGAATCTCAGTGCAATAACTTGCAATTAGTGTCAAGTTGATTAAAATTTGTATAGTTAGAGCACCCTGGCTGCTGGTGCTGTTGAGATAGTATTTCTAAAATTTTTATTCTCAATTTCTATACTATAATTCACAACCATAATAGTTAATGAAGCACTTTATTAATGCTAATGAACTTAGGGAAATATATAACACGGTAAAGCTTTATTTTTATGTATTGCGTGAGCATTTTATAGTGCATTCGAGACCCTGTATAATCAATGCAACCAGCACATTTATATTCGTTAAATAGGAAGCAGAGAACAGTTTTTGAATGACTATTGAAGTCTATAGTCACTCTATTTAACATTTAGGAAATAAGATATAAGGATGTTTATTAAAGCTTATAAAATATATTTGAAACCAAATCCTTTCTAAAGCCATGAGCTAACTCTCAATTCAACACTATTTATCCAAAAAATGATTTTATTGATTAAAATTTGGGTAAAATGTATGTGGTGTTTGTTCAACAATAGTGCAGGAAGGTGAGGAGCTGTGGAGACCTCCCATCATCATGGAGGGCTCTGGGGCCACACAGAGATATATTAATTTCCTACAGGTACAGCCCTTAGTCTTTCTGCTCTGGCAGTCATGATGCAAAGAGCCCTAATGGTTATGTCTATCATAATAACCACACTCAAACCTGTAGTACACTTTTTAAAAATCCATGAGATTAGCAGACTTTATTATTTTAAGAAACTAAATTATTCATATGCTCATCATATTTTTTACTCAGAGTAGTTAAAAAATCAGCTTTTTGATCTGTGGCTCTACTAATATTTTAATCTCATTTTTTCTTTTTTCTTTTTTGGCTTTCAAGGTCCAGGTCATCCAATTCAGAAAGGCTTTCACTTGCTTTTCCACTTTTACACTTAGTTTCTTGCACTTTCAGGTTTGTCTTCTAGGAAAATACTTTAACCTCTAATCAACAAGGAGTACCCTGTATTGTTCGAGGATGCAGAGCCTACCCCTTAATTCTTCTCCATTGCAGCCATCAGTATTCCTACTACTGGTTGCCTTCTTTTGACTGATGTGTTGGGGTAAATAAAGTATGAAGTTGAGAGATCATTTCTTATCAAGGGTCAGGGGCTTGCTTACCTTAGTTAAACTAAATAAAAGCTTGCTACTTACTTCATGCCTACCTAGTTCTCTGAACACTCCTAGAGCATGTCCATGTATTTTTAAGTATATTCTTCAGATGGTTGAGAAAGAATTTGCCTCAGTCTTACACTAGATGGCAATGTCTTTTTATGGAAGACTGACCACGTAAATATCTGTTCATCCATAGTCCCTTTAAACTTCATTGCTGTGGTGAACTATTCAGAGAAAATAGAACAACTCTGTCTAATGGTCTTTAATGTATTATCAACCATGAGGCTTAGGGATATGATTCTAATGCAATAATTTCACACTAAAAGCTTCCTTTATGGACATGCTCTTTGCTGACAACGTATCCTATTCTTGAGCAAACAATCATCATACCTATTTACAAGGAGCAAAGATGCTTCTCCGCAGGCAGCTGAGATGGTTCTCTCTACACTGTCATGCACTATCAGCCACACTTCTCAGTATGATTTCTTAACTTCCTTATTTGCTTCAGTTCTTCACCTTGATAAGCTCCACCTTGAAGTACAGCAATATGAAGATGACAAACACAAAGAGAAAGTAGCATCCTAGCAGTGCAGGCATGTAAATCCAGCCACTCAAGAGGCAAGTTTAAGGCCAACCTGAGCAACTTAGTGAGACCCTATCTCAAAAAGCAAAAAGAGGAATGGGTATGTGGCTTCATGGTGGAGTGGAGTGCTTGTCTGACATGTGCAAGGCTATAGGTTCAATCCCCAGTACCTGACATAGCAAAGTCTAAGTAGAAATCACAGTAGTGAATCACCTGTCCCTCATATTTTTAGTATGTTCAGAAGGTTACCAGATAACCTGGCATGTGCTTGTGTCTTTACTAGTAAACACGCCAACAGAAAATAAAGCCCAAGGAAAGCCTTGAATAGGACATGCAGGTGTGGAAAGGCACTATTGCATTCACAATAATGCTTATCATTTTACAGTAAAGCTTAGCAATAACATTCACTAAGAATCTACTATGTAATAGCTAAGCATGTATGCATGTGTGTGTATGTGTGTATGCATGTGTGTCTGGTTAATATGTTGTCTCTTTTCTTGAAACTCATAATAAATTCAAAAATATACATTATGTCAATAGTCAGAAAACAATTCCCCAATTCCAGCTATCATAATAATCCCATAAGGGCTACAAAGGAGATATGTACAAAGCACTATTAAAACACAGGGGAAAGAATTAACTGTTCTTTTGGTGAGGACATCAAGGAAGGCTTTGAAGATGAGTATTAGTTGAAACTTTAGGGTTAGTTGGACTTGGATAGGTCAGTGAAGAGGTAAAGAGGTGAAGGGCAAGACACAGTTTGGAGCTGTGTCTATCGGAGCACAGAGGAGAAAACCTCCAAGCAACATAACTTCCTTTCCCTGACTGCCAGACATTTTTAACTTTGAGGGGAAGTGGAAAAAAATCTATTGAACCGATTGTGTTGGCTGTTCCGATGTGATCATAGCATTGCTTATATGGATTGTCAAGCAAGGGATGAGCTCATAAAAGGATATTAATGTGTCGTTTTTATTGAGCAAAATAGCATTACAGAAAAGGTGATTTCAAAGACACATGGCTCTTTCATTACAGCCTTCAGGGGCAATGTTTGATCACTGAAAACAGGCTGCTTTGTTCCAGCTTTCTCTGATGTTTGGCATTATCCTGAATACATATGCTCTGACTTGGAAAGAATCAATCTGTAAAGATTTAATAGATTCAAGACTTGCATATTCAAAATGCATGTCTTCTGGTTAAAATGGAATGAAACCCATTTGAATATATATGCCTATATATGCAAACATATTTCAGACACACATCTCAGCAAAAGTTTAAAAAGCAATTACACATATGTGTTTATTCTGAGATTATGGAAGTTTGCTATTTTTAAACTCATTATATTAGAACTCAGGGAAAAGGATATTTTAGGAGATATTATATGGGTGAGAAAAAGTACAGGAAACTTTCTGGTCTCTGAGATTGGCTATATACCTTAGCACTTATCACAAACATAACTTCCTAATGCTAACGATCCCTAAACAGTTTCTCAAGAATAGCAGGGGTGGGGATGTAGTTCAGTTGGCAGAGTTCTCTCCTAGCATGCTGCAAGCCCTGACTTGATGTGGTAGCAGAATCCCAACACTTAGCAAGTAGAATCAGGAGGATGTTCAAGGTCTTCCTGGGTTATGTCATTAGTAGAAGATCAGCTTTAGCTGTATGAGATCATCTTAAAAAATGAGAAAGTATAGTAGTTTTCCTGGTCAGAAAAAAAACCCCTGATATTCACAGAATGTTAAAGAGAAATTTTTCTGTGTTAGCACTTGCATGAGATTCTTATTCAAATATTAAAAGAAGTGAATTTCTTTTTTTGGAGAGAGATACTTAGAAACAGACTCATAGCTTTTCATGTAGTAATTAAAACTCATAATTTATTATTATAGGAATCTCTGGCTTCTAGTTCCTGCAAACTGATATGTAATCTTATATAAATTCATCTTTTCATCCTGAATTCCAGTTGAACTTTTGAAAGGAAAATGGTATTCCAAGTCAGTCGGCTATAAGTCACATTGAAGATTAGACTCTCACTGTACTGAAATGACACTAATAAATTTCAACCAAAATGTTTTAGATTAATTTGTCCTATTTTGCATGATAAAGAAACATCTTTCCTGTATACTTATCTATTTCAAATCATTCCCTTTCCCTGTTCCTTACTTCAGTAACATCCAAGGTTTCTGGTGTGTGTGTGTCACATTCTCCTCTGTCTGGTATGTTTTCCTACAGTCTCAAAAAATACTATTTCAGTGGTATGCTTGTGGACCAGACCAATGCTTTACAAGTGTTAATATACTTATAAATCATCTTGGGATCTTGTTAAAAAATGCAGGCTCTGATTCAGCAGGTCTGACCAAGATTCTAACAAGCTCCCAGGTGGCATCATGGACCACACTTTGGGTGGTGAATGTCTAGAGTACAAATGTCCTCTTATTAAATTTGTAATTGTTCCTGGACCCTGGTACATGGAACAAAGATTCTCTGACTTTAAAGTTGCTTCATACTGATTTTTCTTATGCTTTGTTAATTTTATAAAAACTGTATAATTTTTACTCTCTCCATCTGCCTCCCTAGCCTACTTTGAAAAAACCACTTCCCCTTTCTTACTTTACAGTTTAGACATAACAGACTAGTTGAGTTTTCCAGAATGTACCAGGTTCTTTTATATCTCAGTACATTTTCAATACTATTTCCTCTGCCCACCTTTGTATCTGTGATTCTTTTTTAAAAACCCAACTAGGCTGTTGCCTCTTCTAGGATCCCTTCCCATATCTCTTTCTCATGAATTTGCTTAATCAAATGCTTCCAAAACACCCCACAACACTTTGCATTTCATATATTACAGCTTCTTCATGATCTTTACCACTGCTCTACTTCACCATCTTTTTCAAGACAGTGTGTCTAGGGGGCAGCGATTCACATTTTACCTCCTGCCAATCACAATGCCCAATACATTCAGTTTACTAACTGAATGAAAAAGGGAGGTGGATGTATTCCAGTCATATAGATATATAATACAATAGTTTTTCTAATGAAAATTGAAAATTTCATTTTCAATTTTTGAGTTAAGAGTAACAAAAACTAAACCCATAAAATGTTCAATATAGTATGATATAATGCTAAAGATACAAAATGTTAGCATGTGACTAGATGACAAGTGAGACTCATAGCAGGTAAGTATTCTGAGTTTATTAGAGGAAAGTATCAGCATAGGTTTTAAAATTATTTTATGTCTCAATTTATGCCACAGAGGACTTGAGATTGCTAATAACTATGCATTGAAGTTAATGGAAGTAGGAAAATATAAGTAGTTAAGCGAACAGAATAAGAAAACATAAGTGGGGTATAGTGGAGTAGGAATAGATAGTAGAAAGTTGAGGACCAGACTAGCTTGTGTGCAACCTGGTGTTCACTGTAATGGGTGGTGAAGTTCATGTGCTGGGCTTTCGTTTCTATTCTGCCTAGAAGGTGGACTTCCATGGGGGCCGTGAACTGCCATGTCCTCAGGCTTCTTGTGGACCTGGCCTCAAGGGTACTCTTGGAAGAAGGATAAAGTCAGGACAATCCATTTTCTCAGGTTGCCTGGGGGTGGCTGTGCCTCTAGTAAACTGTCCCTATATTAAGCCTCCTCAGATTTCTTTATGTCCTGCTACCTGTTGAGACTCTGATCTAATCATAGAGTGTTTAGAACTACATGGGACGCCAGTCTTGGACACTTTTATGAAAACCAGTAATACCATCAAAAGTGTTATAAAATATTGATGTGTTTCAGTAATGATTCTGTGAGGGAAAGAGGGAAAATAGGGAAATAGAGAATTTTTTTTAAAGGAACATTCAGAAAACAGACAGACCTAGCATTTTGTCCTTATATGCCATTCAGGGTGGTAAAGAGCCTGAACACCATCTTGGAGTGAGAGACAAATTGCCACTGTATTTGAATGGCCTCAGTTCAGTTCTGTAATGCTATTCACACCAGCAATAATGTAATGTAATGTAATGTTCCAGAGAAGCTGCCTTGAGTTGCTCTCTTTTGACTAGGGGTAGATTGTCCACAACTATGGTTCTTCCTTCCTGCCACTCATATTTTGATGATCTTACTGCCCATTGTCCTTCCATAACGGGACAAAGAAAGAAAATAAATGGACGAAAAGCTTAGCATTAACATTAATGATGACAGGTTTGTCAAGAAGGAGGGTGAAATTCTGAACTAGAGGAAGCTTTTCTGTTTTCTTGGGCTTGTCTGCCATCTATTGCCATAAACGTATTGAGAGTTGCCTCCAGCTTGTCAAAAAGCAACAGATAAAGATTAGCAAGAAGTCTTACATTCACAATGATACAGAGAACCAGATCTAAAAAATAAATAGAACACTGTTAATATGAAGACTTGGAGTGCAGAACTTTGTGTCTTCGGGTCTTAGATTGGATTGCAGTCTTGTTTGTAGTACTTACTTAGATCGCTGTTGACTCAGATGGGCCTAATTCTGTGACTCAGCAAGGGTGGTGCATCCCAGCAGTGGGAGGTGTGCTTGTGGTTTGACCTTGGAAGGATGACCTAAAGGGGCTGGGGAAACCATAAATTCAATTTGAAATAATACAAAAATAAGATTGTTTATACTTTGCCCAGTGAATGAAGAAAAAAGTCCAATATGTTTCCAGGTATATGCTGTGCATTTTGGGATAGTCTGATTAAATTCCTGTTTTGTACATAGCAAAGGGAGGAACTTAGAAAAATATTTTATATAAGGTTTTTGACTTCTATTTTGTTCTTCACTGTTAAATTCTTTTTAAATAAGCTTGTATATTTTTCTTCTTTCTTAGGATCTATTTATGAAATGTTTGGAAATGAATGCTGCTTGTCAACAGGAGAAGTGATTAAAATCACAGGTCTCAAAATTAAGAAGATCATAGCTGAAATTTGTGAGACTATTAAAGGTTGTGAGTCTCTGCAACCCTTTGAACTGCCCATGAATTTTCCAGGTATAGTTTATTGTAATCACTTCTCAGTGTAAAACTAAATTGCTATTGCTATACACATTCTAAATATTTTATTTAGTGTATGAGTATATTGCCTGTATGTGTGTAAGTGCATCTGTGTCTTGCAATGTTCATGCTCAGAAGAGGGTGGATCCTCTGGAACTGGAGTTACAGACAGTTGTTAGCTGCCATGTGAATGTTGGGAACCAAACCTGGGTCTTCTGCAAGAGCAGTTGGTGTTCTTAACCGCTGAGCCATCTCTCCAGCCCCCAATATACATTCTAAACAACTGAAAACAAAGAAAAATGGTAGTCTTTAGCTGTCTTTTTTTATGACAGTGTCATGCTATGTAGTACAGGCTTACCTTGAACTTGAGATTGTCTTGCCTGTGCATCTGAATGTCAGAATTGGGAGTAGGCACTGAGGTGATGGGTTCCTAGGAGATGGCTTGTGAAGAGTGTATGGGTCCAGGAAGATCAGAATTCTTACAGTTCAGTCAAGTTAAGGACTACTAAAAGGCAGCTATTCTCAAAATTTTCCAATAAACACATTTTATTTAGGAATTAATCACTTCAATTAAATAGCTGGGTATTAAATATTTAGTGAGTATTTAAAGTTAGATTTTAAACTGATACGTAGAAACAATAATATTAATGAAGTAATGTAATATTTTGATATATGAATACATTATATAATGTTAAAATCAAGTTAAACATATCTACTAAAATATTTAGTTTTTCCTTATGGTAAAGAAATTAAAAAAACCTGTCTCCTAGCTTTTTTAAATATGCGACACACACCTGTTTTCTACAGAGACCCTACTGTGCAACAGCACATCACAACTTCCTATTCTTGTTGCTTGGGTTTTGCTTGTATGCATCAGTAGATGTTCTGGTGAGAGTTCATGCATCAGTTAGCTGAGCATGGTGTATGTATCTGTGATGCTAGCATTTTGAGCTGGGAGAAAAATGATGTCAAGGCCAACCTGGACTACATAACAAGGGACTGTCCATGTATCTCCCTCCAAAAAATGATGCAAATAAAGAAATCAAAGCCATATATTTTCAGAACATGTATAGAACTAATTAACATCACTTAAACCTATCTGCTTTTTTTTATTATTTTTTTCTCTAGCTTCTTGACTCACTTCAAATCTTGCCTGTGTGATCTGGTTGCTTTTCTTTATCCAGAAAATCTTTTACTGAGCTTTCCAACATTTGCGCAAACATCATACTCTCTAGGAATTGGTTTACCTACATTTTATCTTAATATAAATATTTCTTTTTTATGTTCTGACAGTGTGGTGGGAACCACAACACACATTGCACTGTATAGTCACTAGTGATTTCCTTGTTTTATTCTCTAGACTAGGGTTTGATAAACTTTCTGTAAATGCCTTCATAGTAAAAATTTTAGGCTTTGTAGCCAAATGCTTTGTCAGAACCACTCTTCTTGGATGTTGTAACATGAAAGTTACTGTAGATAACAAACTAAAAAACCAATGGTTGTGATTGTGGCTTGATAAAACTTTATTTACAAAAGGAACTGGATAGCAGGATTTGGCCCATCAATTGATTTGCTGATCTCTGCTGTAGACTAAAATTCCACAGATTCTTGGACATATGGGATTTCATTTTTTCCAGCACTAAATACATAGAGAATAAGCTCAATAACTGTTGAATGAACCTATGAGTAGTGAGAGAAAAGCACAGAAGCATTATAATATAATGTATTTCACAGTATGACTGAAGTTTACCCGCTCTTCATGGGAAGGTTCTGATATCAGTCTGCAGGGCTCATACTTCAGATCATAATTTTGTAGTCATACTTTCAACTCTGCCATTTCTTAGTTGTGTAACCTTGACAAGTGACTAACTCTTCCCTCATGTAAAATGAAATAATATTACTATTATCTCCTAGTGTTATTGTGTGGGATAATATTGAAACACATTTAACTTGTATCAGAACTGGCATATAGCAAAGTCTAACACTAGTGACCTTTTATTGCTGTTATTAAAATTCTTATTGATCACTGGGAGGAGTCAGGAAAAGCTTTTCAGAGAATGTTATAGTTGAGCTGGAGTTGGGAGCATAAAAATAGTTATACAAAGGAGAAGATTCTTCCAGTGCTCTAATAGCCTCTTCCTATCAACTGAAGTCTTGCTCCCTGGTCAGTTCCAACCTTTCCATCCTTCCTGATCTTTTACAACGATTCTCACATATGATTGCGTTAGACTCACTGAAGAAGAATGTTCCGATGCAAGAGACCCCCAATTTATTTAGCTGGGATAAAGTCTGGTCATCAAGGTTTCTTAAAGCTCCCAGGGTAGTACTAGCATGTCACCAAAGTTGAAAGCCATTGCTGTGTAAGAAGTATTTCCTGGGGCTGGAGAGATGGCTCAGCAATTAAGAGCACTGGCTGCTCTAGCTGAGGACCTGGGTTTGGTTCCCAGCACCCACGTGGTTGCTTAAAAAAACTTTATAACTCCAGTTCCAGGGGATCTGATGCCCTCTTCTGACCTTTATGGGCATTGAATGACACAGGTGCACTAACATGCATATAAGCAATGCACTCATGTAAACAAAATAGAAAAATAATAAATAAAATATTGAAAAAAATAAGTATTTCCTATGTAAGCAATAACAACTCCCTTTTAAAAATCACTGTATTTTATGCTTTAACATTCATTTTATTTTATCGGTAATAGAAGCTATTTGTGTGCTTTTCTGCCTAGCACCAGCCAACAGCAGGTGAATCATTTTATTGCTGTAATTCTCAATGTTCAGAACAAGATGCACACAATAAATATTTACTGAGTTAAACTACTCAGAATTGACAGATAACAAAGTGTTTCTTATTGGCACAGTGAAACACTGAGCTTTTGGCTAAAGTCTAATTTGGGTCATTGCTTTTTGGAACTTCCTTTCCGCTGCCAGTTGGCATGATAATTTTGCTTTAATTGAGAAAAAAAAAAAAAAAAAAAAAAAAAAATGCTTAAAAGTGAGTTTTTGTATAAGGATCAGAATTAAAATAGAGGGATAAGGAGATTAGTGATGAATATTTGTTCTAGAAAGGACTCCTAGATCCCATGGGAGTGAGTCCTCCATAGTATCACTAGGAAGAAAGATTAAAAAATAATAAGGACATTTAATCAAAATCTCAACAACAGCAATGCTTATTCTATATTAAAACTTTAAATTTAAATCCCAGTTAGATTTAAAAATCTTAAAGTCTCCAGACTTCAGTGGATGAACTCACACCAAGGGACATCTGGGTACAGATAAACTTGACTTGATAAATATTAATATATATGACAAATGCTTGAAGTCTTGTAGGTGGGCTATGGAGGGGCAGATGGGAAGGGAGACTAAATCTAATAAGATATATTGTATGAAATCTACAAAAAATCAATGAAAACATATTCAAAAAATTTTAAGTTCAGTCAAACAGTGTTATTTTTAATTTAATTTTTAAAAATTACATTAAATTTTTTCAATTTTCATACAATATTACTTGATGGTATTTAGAGCCTCTACCTCATCCACACTTCCCCTTATTGCTCCTGACCTAATTTAATGTACTCTATTTTGTATATATATATATATCATCAGTGGTCAATACTTCCTTAGGTTGGGTTGGGATTTTTTTTCTTTTTAATTTTTAAAAATTTACTTATTTTTATTTTATTTTATGTGTATGAGTGTTATGCCTGCATGTGTGTAACTGCACTTGTTTTGTGCAGTGCCCAAAGAGGTCAGAAAAGGGCATCAGGTTCCCTGGAACTGGAATTATAGATGGTTGTTAGCCAATATGTATATGCTGGGGACTGAACCCAGGTCCTCTGCAAGAGCAGCCAGTGCTCTTAACCACTAAGTCATTTCTCCAGTTCTGTATATTTCGTATAGGTGAGACGTTCAAAGCTATTTGCTCATTTATAGAACTGTTCCAGTCATCTAATTTCCTAGTTGATCTTTTGTTTAGTTTTATTCATTATTGGAACCATATATATTGTATGAAGTATTTAATGTATATATTAAATGAAAGAAGTGAGTTATTTGGGGGAACAAAAGATAAAAAGGGAGGGTTAAGAAAAGGGGTGGTATCAGGGAACAGGGCAAGAAGTAATATGTTCAACATACAATATATATTTTTATGG
>NW_008356950.1:1191824-1203865 GCF_000622305.1 Nannospalax galili
GAATCTATAATTGTTATTTCTTTGTATTTTTTGAGAATTTCATATATTGCATTTATAGCATTCTTCCTGTCTCCCAACTCTCACCATGCCCCCTACTATGTTTTAATTTCATCACCTCTGTTAAAATTATTGCTGTTACACACACACACACACACACACACACACACACACGCACACACACACACACACACACACAACCACATGACCAGCGCATTTAGTAGCGCTTATATGTACATGTGTTTGGGATTGATCAACCAGGATTTGACAAGCAATCAGGGAGCTCATCCCTGGAGAAAACGAATTCTTCCTCTCTGAACAGCTGTTTACTGATTGTAGCTCTTCAGGTAGAGGTAGGGCCTTGTGACATTTCCCCCATGCACATTGGAATGTCAACTGGTGTTCTTGTTATGCAGGTCTTGTTTAGGTAACCATATTGTTGAGATTCTATGGGTGCAGCTCCTCTGTCATGTATGAAAGACACTGTCTAGTAACAGATGTCCTGGTCCTCTAGCTCTTTCAATCTTTTTTTTTCATTTTAATATTTTATCGCATTTTTGTACATTTCATATAATACATCTTAATCAAACTTAGACCCCCTCCCCCTCTCCACCCCGTATAGAACCCTCCCCACCACATTTCAGGTATTCTGTCATATATGTTTAGTTCTATCCTGTCAAACATTTCTATTTAGGTTCCCTGAGCCATAGGTCATAAGGGTTGCATTGTAGATGTATTGATTGGGACTGGGCATTCTTAGTCACTTATTCTCTACATTTGGCCAGTTGTGGATTTCTGTAATAGTCTCAGTCTGTTGCAAAAGAAACTTCTTTGATGAGTGGTGAGAGCTACACTTAACTGTGGGTATAAGGATAAGTATTTTGAATATAGTTAGAAATTATGTTGGTTTAGGAAAGTGGCAATAGTAGGTTCCCCTTTAGGGTCTATGATGTCTCCAGCCATGGGTATTTGGCTAAATTTACAATACCAGGCATGGATTTCCTCATATTGACCAGACCAAAAGTTCAATTAGGCAGATGGTTACCCCCAAGATAAAAGTGCCTCTATTGCACCCTTAGGGATAATTTGCTGGGCTGATCCTTGCTATGATTCATAGGTTATACAACTGGGTAAGACTACTGCTGGCTTTTCTCCTTTGGCAGCTTACATGGTATCTTCCACTACTATGAAGTCAAGTCCTCAGGGAAGAAGGTTCTCCAGCTCAATTTTTTCAAGTCCTATGTCCAAAGTGTGTGGTGTCTTCAGCAATAGGATCTTGTTTTCAAGTTCTTGGAGGCAACCAAAGGCAATAGCAATAGCCTATATTGTTTGGGGATCTCTTGGATTATCCTGAAGACAACTTGAAGGGAAATTTCCCATGCTTGGCATTAGGATATTTGTTAGGTAGCCTATGACTACACAGACACACACATACAGACACAGACACAGACACAGACACACACACACACACACACACACACACACACACAGACACAGACACACACAGCATTTTAAAATAAACTTTAAAAATGATATGTTTTTCTATGACTTTTCCAGACATCTTTGGTGTTATCTTTCTTACCTCTTTCTCCCTCTGTATTACTCTCCCTTCCCATATCCCCAGTTAAAGTCCTTCCCCATTTTCCCCATTTCCCCCTTGAGAGCACCTGTGTGGTGAGCCTTCTAGCATTGTTTCTTTTGCTCAGGAAAGCCTTGACTATCTATCCCTCTCTCTGGTGTTCCTTCTCTCCCCTTCCCCCACGGTCCCTTTCTACTTTCCTGCTTCTTCATGGTTCCGCGTCTAACAATTTGGACCTAGAATCTGCATGTAAGAGAGAACTTGCAGGGCTTTTTTTTTTGAGTCTGGGTTATTTCACTCAGTATAATGTTTTCCAATTTCATCCATTTGCCTGTAAGTTTCATGATTTCATTTTCCTTTATAGGTGAACAGTAGGCCATTGTGTATATGTACCATGTTTTCATTATCCATTTATCATTTAAGGGCATTTATAGTTGTTTCCATTTTGTAGCTATCATGAAAAGGACAGCAACGAGCATGACTGAGCAAGTAGCTCTGCAATAGGATATCAAGTCCTTTTGGGTCTATGCCAAGGAGTGGTAGAGCTGGAACTGGAGTTACAGATGGTTGTTAGCAGCCACGAGAGTGCTGGGATTTGAACTCAGATCTTCTGCAAGAATAGCCAGTGCTCTTAACTGCTGAGTCATCTCTCCAGCCCAAGATGAAATCTTAAAGTACATCTATCTTGCATTTTCCTAATCACTAAAGATGTTGAACACTTTTAAAGGTATTTCTTAGTCATTTTTACTTCTTCTTTTGAGAACTCTCTGTTCAGATCTGGAGCCCATTTTTCAATTGGGTCATTTGTTTTCTTGACTTTGCTTTTTGAGTTCTTTTCTACTCTGCATATTAATCATCTATCAAATGCATAACTTGTAAAGATTCTCTCCCACTCTGTGGGATTCTCTTTCACTTCACTGATTGTTTCCTATGCTATATAGAAGCTTTTTAGTTTAATGAAGTCCCATTTGACAATTTCTGTCCATAATTCCTGAGCTAATGGAGTCCTGTTAAGAAAAGCCTTTCCTGCACCAACATCTTGTAGGATATTCCTTATATTTTCTTCTAACGGTTTCAGCATTTCCAGATTTCACAGAATTCCAGTGTCAGGTGTTTGATCCATTCTGAGTTGATTTTTGTGCAGGGTCTAATTTCATTCTCCTACATGTGTAGATCCAGTTTTCCCAGCACCATTTGTTGGAGATTCTGTCTTTCCTCAAATGTGGATTTTTGGCATTGTTGTCAAGTTTCAGATAGTTTTAGTTACAAGCAGCCGTGTGTGGGTCCTTTATTTTGTTTTTGATTTACATGTCTGTTTTTGTGCCAGTATCATGCTTTTTTTTTTATTACTATAGCTTTGTAATATGTTTGAAACCTGGTATGGTGAACCTGCTAGCATTGTTTCTTTTGCTCAGGATTGCCTTGACTATCTTGGGTCTTTTGTGCTTACATGCAAATTTTAGGATTTTTTTTTCTAGGTCTGTTAAGAATGTTATGGGGATTTTGTTTGGGACTGAATTGAATTTGTAAATTGGTTTTGGTAGAATGGTAATTTTCACAATGTTAATTCTACCAATCCATGGGCATGGGAGGTCTTTCCGTCTTCTAGTATGTTCCTCATTCTCTTCAGAGTTTTAAAGTTTTTGTTTACCTTCTTGGTTAGGTTTATTCCTAGTTTAGTTTATTTCTTGAGACTCTTGTGAATGGGAGTTTTTCAGTATCTCTTTTTTTGCATGATTATTCTTGATATATAGAAAGGCTACTGATTTTTGTGAGTTGGTTTTGTATCCTGCTAATTTGTTGAAAGTGCTGATTACTTCAGGAAGTTTTCTGGTGGAAATTTTGGAATCTTTTATGTATATCATCTGCAAATAAGGATAATTTGACTTCTTCTTTGCTTATTAGTATTCCTTTAATTTCCTTTTCTTGTCTTATTGCTGTACCTAAAGCTTTAAGCACTGTATTGGACAGGAGTGGGGACATTGGACAGCCCCATCTCATTCCTGGTTTTAATGAGATTACTTTGAGTTTTTCTCCATTTAGGATGATGTCAGCTGTGGGATTGTCACATATAGCCTTTACTCTGTTGAAATCTATTCCTTTCAGTTCCTATTTTCTCTAGAATTTTTAACATGAAGCCCTGTTTTATTTTGTAAATGGCGTTTCCTATATCTATGTCTGTAATGCCATTATATGATTAATTACATTTATTGATTCATGCTTGTTGCACCATCCCTGCTTCTTTGGGATAAAGTCAGCTTGATTGTGGTGGATGATCTTTGTGATATATGCCTATATTTGGATAACAGATGTTTCATTGAGATTTTTGCATCTATGTTCACAACTGATATTGGTTTGTTTGCCTGTAGTTTTCTTTTTGTTGTGTTTTTAATCTAGTTTCAGTTTTAGAGTAAACTGGCTTCATAGGAAGAGCTTGGAAGTGCCCTCTCTGTTTCAATTTTTTAAATATTATTATTCTCAAAAAATAAAACACTGATACAAAAGTATTCATATACATGTAAATATGTATCCTCAATATTGTTCCAGTAGTATTTTATTTTATTTTTGAGAATTTCGTATATGAGTATTGTACTTGCATTATTTCCATCCCACCCAGTCTCCCTTCAACTCCTCCCATGTCTCAATTTCTTGACTTCTTTTTTGATGGTTCTTGTTACATATACATACATACATGCATAAAACAAAAGGAATCCATTTAGTGGTGCTTGTGTGTCCCTGTGTTTAGGGCAGCCCACTTAGGATTAGATAACTTCTCAGGGAGCTAGTTCCTGGAGAAAACTGATTCTCCTTCCCTCAGCATCCATTGATTGCCTGTAGCTCTTCATCTTGAGGTGGGACCCTGTGAAATTGTTTCCATCCACCTTGGGATGTCAACTGGTTTTTGAGATCTCATTAAACTATCATACTGTGGCAATTTCATTGGTATAACTTGCCTATTATGTCTAGAATGTATTAACTAGCAGCAAGTATCTTGTTCCTCTGGCTCATATAATCCTCTGTCCCATCTTCTGCATTGTTCTCTGAGCCTTAGGTGTAGAGAATGTATTGTAGATATGTCTCTTGGGGCTAGACACCTCACAGTCTGCGGCTGCCGCCAGCTGTGGCCACCCCTCCACTCTTCTGGTGCTGGGTACTGTCTCTGGGTGCCACTTCTCCACTTGCATGGGCGCCGCCTGCAAGCACAGGGGACCGTCTCCTGGGTGCAGCCTCCGATTGCATGCTGTGGTCACTCTTCCGATAGTTGAGGTGCTAAGGAAGCTCTTCTGCTCTCCTGGTGCCTGGCACTGCCTCCCATTGTTGCTGCTTCTGCCGGTCTGGACCCCAGGGCTGGTGAGGAGACTGTGTCAGCAGAGCCACATTCAGTTACAGGAGACCAGGTTCATTGATGCAGATAGGGTTTATTGCAGAAGGGCACAAGCTTATATAGGGGTAGGGGTCCAATCAAGAAGCTACAACTTAGATCTTTGGCAGGGCTGTGTCTTATGAAGTGGCGAGTCAGGCACCTCATTAGCATAATCGGTTTCAGGTTACTTAGGTTCTGGTTTCCTTATAGGGCCTGGTTTCCTGGGAACCACATGACCCAGGCTGTCTAAGTGTTGCAATTTGGGATCTCAAGGGTGGTAATTACGGAGTGTCGAGCTCTAGGAATCAGTCTCATTATCTGCCAATGGGAGCAAATGTCACAAGGTGTTTCTTGTGGCTCCAGCCCTGGGGCCACAGCCCTGGGGCCACTGCCTCGGGCTTGCTGTATGGCTGTCAATAAGACTTTCACCCTAGGCTGAAGCCTGTCTCCCACAACAGTCATTTATTCTCTGCCTTTGTCTGCTGTAAAAGAAGCTTCTATTATACTGAGTGAGGTATCCTAGACTCAGAAAAACAAGTGATGCATTTTTCTCTACCGATTGTGGATCCTAGCTCTATACCCTTAGGTCTGAATGTATATGCTGATGTAATCACAGGAGCCAGAAAAATGGAAAGGAACCATTGGGGGAGAAGAAGGAGTTCAAGATAGATAGTAGGAAACTACCAGGGATAATATCAAGGAGAAAATAAAGAAAACTGGGGTTACTCTAACTTGTGAAGGAGCACTTTACAGGAAAGGTGAGAGGAAAGAGAGGTAAATAAGGTTTAGGTGGAGTGAAAAGCCAAAGGAATATGCAATATTTAATAAATCTACTGAAAAAAACATAAATGTGAGTACACGTGTGCAGATGAAGGCTATATAACAAAAACTACAATGCTAGGCAAAAGAAACCTCTCTTTGAGTTGTTGGTTATGGTAATCTAAGAGACTCCTAAAATAATACACGCCATTTGTCATAACCCTTGCTTGCCTCCCAGAACTTGAAGGTAAGATCCTATTGCTAAAGATAGGCCACACTTTGACACAGGACTTGGAGCAATCAAACTAGAACTGACCTGGAACTGACCGCAAACCCTCTTCCCCGAAGACTAGCTTTCATGGTCTCAGAGGATACAATACAAGCTGCTGAGGGAGAAAACTAGTCAATGATCCTACCCAGCTCTAAAGCCTAATAAATGACAACAAAAACCCAGAATTAAACTTCCACTTGATAAAGGCAGGCCAAAATTTTATTTTGGTTATACAGCCAACTAAAGAAGTCCATGTGCTCATGTCATATCATAAAAACAGAAACAACATGAAAGGACAAAGCACTACGGCCCCCACGTCCCTGAAAACCTACTAGTCCTATCGAAATGTTCTACAATGAGAATTACCCAGAAGAATATCAAGACATGGTGGCTGGTAGTAGGGGTCAGTAAGTTGCCAGGGAACTCACTGTGCTAGCCATTATTGCTTTTTGAGCAGAGAGTCCCTTTAATCATTATATAATCTCCATTGTTGCTAATAACAATTTGGTCTAATCTTCAAATTTTATTTTTATTCATTCATTTTTTTTGAGACAGTGTTTTGCTATGTAGCCAGTGATGGCTCTGAACTGGAAGGCTTTCTGCTTTGGTATCCTGAGTGCTAGGATTACAGGTGTGCAACAACATGCCCAGCTGTATTCTGCCTGATTTTAAAATAGGTACTCCGGTTTAAGTTTCTTTTTCTTTTGTTACTATTTAGATGGTCAATTTTTACTTTTTTCACACCTCATTTATCTTTAAATCTAAATTATGTTTTTTGACAGTTTTATTCTATCATGTCCTGTCTTTTTAAAAGAAAAATTATTTAGTATTTTCACTTTATGTGTATAAGTGTATTGCCTGCTTGTATGTAAGTGCACCCATGTCATACAATGCCTGAGGAGGTTGGAAGAGGATGTCAGATCCCTTAACTGGAGTTAAGGGTAGTTGTTATCCTCCATGTGGGTGCTGGGAACCAAACCTGGGTCCTATGAAAGAGCAGTCAGTGTTCTTAACCACTGAACCATCTCTCCAGTCCCTCAATCCCTGCTTTGATTGGGATGTTTATTTATAGTTAATATCATAACTGATAATGTAGAGCTTATGCCTCCTATTTTGTCCTTTGTTTTCCATATGTCTTTATGTTTAATGTTCTGTTCCTTTATTATTGCCTTCTTTTTGGTTAAATGAATATTTTCTAACATTGTGCTTTATTTCCTTTGAGTTTTTTTAGTAGATTTTATTTTTTAGATTAGTTTTTGGTTCATACCAAAATGACTAGAGGATTACATAGTGAGACCTTGTCTCTAAAATACCAAAAAACAAAATAAAACCAAAAAAACTAAATCAAAACAATAACAAAAATCCTTCCTCCATAACCAATAGCAAAACAAGTTCAGCATAAGATAGAGATGTTCAATGTATTTCCCATACACACAGTCTTGAATTTTCAAGATTCTGAAATGTCTTTTTTTGGTCTGAATTTGATAGCTTGTTTTCTTTTTGTAGAATAATATTTCATTGTATACATGTAACATAATTTATGAGTCAGTTCAGCTATTGAAGGATATCTTGGTTGTGTAAGTTTGAGAAATTATGAATAATGTGCTATAAACATTCATGTTCAGATCATTGCAAGGAAATAAATTTTTAGCGTCATTGAAAAAAGGTCAAAGAGAATGATTTCTGGGCTATACAGCAACACATTTATTTTAATGAAATGCCAGGTTATCTTAATAGGCAATGAATGAAAGTTCTTGTTCCATATGTCCACTAGCAACTGGCTCTATAAGCATCTGCATTTGGCCATTCAACACATACATACCCGTGGTATCAGTGTTTTAATTTGTAGTCCCCAGAGGACACATGAGAGGCATGAGTATTTTTACATATACTTTCTTTGTGAGGCATCTTTTGAGGACTTTTGTGTATTAAAAAAAAAAAAACAAAAACTGAAGCCCGGTGTGGTGGTGCACACCTTTAATTCCACCACTCTGCAGGCAGAAGCAGAACTGTGAGCTTGAGGCCAACTTCATCTATATAGTGAACTCCAGGTCAGCTGGAGTTATTGGGAAACCCTGAATCAAAATTATTTTTGAGTTCTAGGTCTTTTATTCTGAGCTCTTTGCATATTTTGGATAACAGCCTTTTATCAGATTTGGTTTTTGCAAATATTTCCTCTTGAATCTGTGGCTTATCTTCTCATTCTCTTAATGGTATCATTTTCAAAGATGTTTAAAAAATATTACTGATTGGGCATAGTGGTGAACGCCTTTAATCCCAGCAGAGGCAGGCAGATTTTTGTGAATTCAAGGCCAGCCTGGTCTACACAGTGAGTTTCAGGTCAGCTGGGGTTACAGGGAAACCCTGCCTCAAAAAGACCAAAAAATTATTATATAAATGACAGAATGCATGAAATATGGTGGGGGGCTACTGGAGGGTGCTGGGGGGAGGGGTTATGAAGATGATTAAGATGTGTGTAAAAACACAAAAATTTAATACAAATATACAAAATTATTATTATTAATCCCAGAATGCCATACATGTGTTTTGATCACATTTACAGGCCCTCTTTGCTCTCTACCGCCACTCCACTACCTCCTCTTTGGCTTCATGTCCTCCATTACTATCTGTCCCTTGCTTTCTTATTTTTAGTTTGATTTTTTTTTAAGGCCCAGTAAATTTAATCCATGCCTTATAAGTGTTCCTGGGCGTGGGTCCATGCCCTGGAGACTCACATCAGTAAGGAAAACTTTCTCTCTCTCTCTCTCTCTCTCTCTCTCTCTCGGATTTAATTTTAATAAAGTTGAGCTTTTCAGTTTTTTTTTTCATGAATCGTGCCTTGTATCTAAAATTCATCATTCATTTCCAAACTCACTGCTCTCTTAAGTTTTTTCTTTCTTTTTTTAAATAATTCTTGTACTTAATGGATGTTGGATTTGTTAAATGTCTTTTCTGCATCTATTGATATGATCATATGATTTTTTTTCTTTAGTTTGTGTAGACGATAAATTACATTAATTTTCAAATATCAAGCCATTCTTGCATCAGTGATAGGGCAAACACAATGATCATGTAGTATAATCCTTTAGAATTTTTTTATTTTTCATTTAATGTATATGAGCTTTTTGACCCATATACTTAAATGTACCACATTCATGAAGTGCCTGCAAAGACCAGAAGAGGGCGTCAGATCCCATGGAACTGCAGTTATGGACAATTATTAGTCACCATGTAGCTGTTGGGAACCGAACCTGGGTCCTCTGCAAGAACAGCCAGTGCTGTTAACCACTGAACTTCAAGTCCCTAGTATAATCCTTTTTAATTAATGTAGTATTGGATTTGATAACATTTTCTAGAACATTATAAGAACATTTAATTAATATTTGGTATATAGTTGTCTTATCATATTGACATTATGTATAACACTGGGACTACCGTAGAATGAATAAGAAAGTATTCCTTCTGTTTTTATCCTCAGGAAAAAAATCATAACATATTTCATAATTTCTTCCTTAAATGTTTGGTAGAACTTACTGGTGAACACCATTTGGCCTGGCATTTTCTGGTTTGGAAAGTGTTAATTGTTAATTCAATGTCTTTGGTAAACATAGGTCCACTGAAAGAGCCCATTTCTTTTATGAGTTTCAGCAAATTGGATTTTTCCAAATGAGTGGTCTATTTCAAATACGTTATCAAGGTTGCAAGCACGTGCTTGTTCACAGTATTCCTTTATTACACTTTTAGTGTCCACAGGATCTGTAGAGATCTCTTCTCTACTTCAGTTTTAGGAATTTGTGTCTATTGTCTTGCTCTGCCTTTGTTTGCTGCCATGGCTAGATGTTATTCTATTTTCTCTCTCTCTTTTTTAGAAAATCTTTTTGAGAAAGTAGCCCCAACTGGCCTGGAACTTACTATGCAGTTCAGGCTGGCTTTCATCTCACAGGAATCCATCTGCTTCTGCTTCCATGTGCTGGGATTAAAGGTGTGTGCCACCATACCTGGCCTATTCTATTTTCTTTATCTTTTAAAAGAACTAAGTTTTATTAAGTTTGTTAATTTTTTTCTATTGATTTCCTATTTTTGATTTCATTATTTCTGTCTCAAATTTTATTATTTTTCCCACTTACTTTGTATGCAATTTCTTTTCTTTTTAGTTTTCTAAGGGAGAGGAGTTTCTTTGTGCCTTCTTTTCTTTTTTTCTTATTTATTTATTTATTTATTTTTATTTTATATGTATGAGTGTTATGCCTGCATGCATGTGAGTGCACTCATGTTGTGCAATGCTCACAGAGGCCAGAAGAGAGCATCATATTCCCTGGAACTGGAAATATGAATGGTTGTTAGTTGCCATGTGGGTGCTGGGATTCAAATCCAGACCTTCTTAAATAATGAACCATTTCTTCAGTCCCTTCTTTTCTTTAAATGTATTTTCATTTAATGTGTATGGGAATTTTGCCTGTGTGTAAGTATGTGCTCCATGTGGAAGCCAGAAGAGGTCATTGGATCCATTGGAACTGGAGTTACATATGGTCGTGAGCCACCATGAAGGTGCTAGAAACCAAACCCAGATTCTCTTCAAGAGTAGCAATTGCTCTTAACTGCTGAGCCATCTCTCAAGTCCCTCTTTTTTCTTTTCAAATATATAAATATACACAATGCAACAAATATTTCTCTAATTACAACAGTTACTTTTTCCCCACACATTTTTGATAAACTATATTTTGTTCTTATTTAGTTCAACAGATTTAAAATTTTCTTTTGAACACTCTAACTCTTGTGCTACTTAGAAATATGTTGTTTGATATCCAACTATTCTGAGGTGTTTCAGTTTCATTCTCTTATTGATTTATGTTTTAATTCCATCATGATTTGTTAGCAGACTAAGTAATATTCATTATTTTAAGTTAGTTAAGAGCTGTTTCATGGCCCAGAATGTCATCTGACTTTGTGAATAACTCTGTAAGCTTAATCTGTGTGGACAACTGACTGCTTTATTTGAATGGTTATTATTGTCAGTATATTTTTGGTGCTATCAAGTTCAATTGTATCATTATTTTTCCTGCCTGCTGAAACTATAGACTTCTGATAGGGGGTGTTAAAATTTCCAGCTCTCATACTGGCCTCATCTATATGTAGACCAGGCTGGCCTTGAACTCACAGAGATACACCTGCCTCTGCTGGGATTAAAGGTATGTGCCACCATGCCTGGCTACATGTGTATTTTTAAGCTTAGGTTCTTGTAGGTGTTATATAAATGAGTTGTTTTTTGATCTACTATGATAATCTCTATATTTTCATTGGTATCTTTGATATTTAAAATAATTTTAATTGGTCAATTTCTACTGTATTATTATATATTCTTTTGTGTTTATTCTTTATTCTTGTTTCTGTAAATTGTTTGCGTGCATGTGTGTGTGTGTGTGTGTGTGTGTGTGCATATGTGGAGGTCAGAGGATAATTTTGTAGACTTAGTTCACTTTGACCACTTTAGGAGGGTTCTGGGGGTCAAACTCATGCTATTTGGCTTTTGTTGCAAACACAACCTGATGAGCTATCTCACCACCCTCAGCTCTGCCTCTTATTCCACTTTTAAAATTTATTTATTATTTTTATTTTATGTGTATGAGTGTATTGCATGCATGTATGTAAGTATATCTGTCATGTAATGCCCATGGAGGTCAGAAGAGGGCGTCAGATTCCCTGGAACTGGAGTTATGGACAATTGTTAGCCATCGTGTGGGTGCTGAGAATAGAACCCGAGTCCTCTGCAAGAACAGCCAGTGCTCTTAACCACCGCGCCATCTCTTCAGCCCTTATTTCACTTTTTAAAAGGTGGCTGGCTATCCAGTAGTTTGCTGTATGTATGTACTATTACACACATTTTTTTAGATATTTTTAAAATTATTATTTTTATTTTGTGTGTATGTGTGTATTGCCTGCATGTAGGTAAGTGCACCCATGCCATGCAATGCCCACAGAGGACAGAAGAGGCCATCGGATCTCCTGGAACTGGAGTTATGGACAGTTGTTAGCTGCCGTGTGGGTGCTGGGATTCAAACCTGGGTCTTCTG
>NW_008356950.1:1204636-1243971 GCF_000622305.1 Nannospalax galili
TAAGATATTTTATTATTTTTACTTTATGTATATGTGTGTATTGCCTGTGTGTAGATAAGTGCACCCGTGTCATGCGATGCCCTTGGAGGCTGTCAGATCCCCTGGAACTGGAGTTACAGACAGTTGTTAGCTGCCATGTGGGTGCTGGGATGTGAACCCGGGTCTTCTGCAAGAACAGTCATTGTTCTTAACCGCTGAGCCATCATCTCTCCAGCCCCAACACACATATTTTTAAGCCTTGTTCAAATAACACAATACTGCTTTATGACTATAAGTACTTATAGGAACATTTCTGCCATTTATTATCTCAGGATTAATTTCACTTATTTTAAGTATATATCTGAGTGCATATGCATACAGAAACAAATTACTGTTATTATTTTGAAAAAAAAAACATGTTAGGTCAAAAAGGAAGAAAAATGTATTTTACCTTCGTTTACTTCTGCCTTCAACACCCCATTCTTTATGGAGACAGAAGTTTGTGGCCCATATAATTTTCTCTCTTGCTGAAGGATTTTTAGCATTTTCTTTGCAAGGTAGTTCTCTTCTGGAAACACATTCCCTTGATTTTTGTTTGTCAGAGAGAGCCTTCATTTCTCTCTCACTTGAAGGATGGTTTCATTGTTACAGAATTATAGATCAATAGGATGTTTTCTTTAAATACTTTATGAATTTCACCCCATTTTCTTCTTATTTGCATGGTTTCAATGGACTGAGTGCCTGTTTTGTTCCATCATGGAAATTTTATTCCTCCTCATTCCATTGTGATTTTTCTTGATTATGACATGCTGTGGTGAAGCTTTGGTATTTATTCTGCTTGGCATTCTCTGAAGCTGATTTTGTGTCTAACAGTACTTTGTAGGAAATTCTCAGTCATTACTTCTTCAACATTTTTTAAACTGTTTTTTTCTTCTTTTTTTCGAATATTCCCATTTTGAATATTTTATGCCTTTTGTTGTTCATAGTTCTTAGAAAGGCTGAGTTTTTTAAGGACATTGTTTTATTTCCTTTTTTTTTTGTTTGTTCATTTTTTTTTGTCTTGGAAGTTTCTTTGACATATCATCTAGCCATGGGATTGTTTCCTAACTCTTAGCAAATCTATTAGCTAGTAGTCAAAGTAATTCTTTGTTCTAGCATTACTGATCCTTATCATTTAAAAAATGCCCAAGAATTTCCATCTGTTTGTTTTATTGCCTAATTGTCTTTTTTATGTCTGTTCATATGAGACACAGTAGCTGTTAATTCCTGGTCTGATACTGCAAAAAGCCTATCTTACATGAACCTGATTCTGATGCTTTGTTTCATCAAAATGTGTATTTATCTTTGAGTACGCAATGTAATTTTCTTCTTGATAATCAGACATGAGTAACAGCAGCTGTGGCAATAAAATATACTTAAAATGTTTTTTAGTGGTTGCCTTGAAGATTACAATTAACATTTTCATTTATAATACTCTAGTTTGGAGTTATCAGTTTGAGCTTCTTTGAGGTGTGCATTTTTAAAAAAAGAAACTTCAGAAGCTTTGTATCTTCAATTGTTTTTCTACCTCTCTCTATTTGGCTTCCCATCATTCCCCTCTTCCTATTCATATTTGTGTCTGATGGATCTTTGTGACTACATTTGCTTTTTTTCCCCTTCTTCATACTCTTCCCTATGATTGTACAATCACAGGCATCTTCAAATTTGGCTTGAAATCTCTCTCTCTCTCTCTCTCTCTCTCTCTCTCTCTCTCTCTCTCTCTCTCTGGTCTTTTTGAAACAGAGTCTCCCTGAAGCCCCAACTGGCCTGGAACTTACTATATAGGCCAGGCTGACCTTGAACTCACAGAGATTTCTTGCCTTTGCCTCCTGAGTGCTGAGATTAAAGGCATATGCCACCATGCCTGGCCAAATCTATGTTGTAAAATATCATTCCGAGGGTTTTAGCTATATAAATCTGATTTCCTTATATTTAAAGTAGCTAATATAATTATTTTTCTTTTTGTATTTATTATTTTTATTTTATGTGTATTAGTGTATTTTCTGCATGTAAGCATACCCGTGTCGTATAATGCCCATGGAGGTCAGAAGAGGGCACTGGATCCCCTGGTGCTGGGATCCAAACCGGGTCCTCGGCAAGAGCAGACGGTGCTCTTAACCGCTGAGCCATCTCTCTAGTCCCACAAATTATTTTTCTATTAAATCTAATGTCTGGGCTTCCTCAGAGACGGTTTCTAATGGCTCCTTCCCCTACCCTCCCTACCCCCGTGTATGGGCTAATGCTTTCCTTATGCCTGACTTATTGTTGTTGTTGTTGTTGTTGTTGTTGTTGTTGTTAAAAACTGGGTGTTTCATTTCACTTTTATTTATTTTGTGTATGTGTGGGCACCTGCATGTGGAGGTTAGAGGACAGCTTTTGGGAGTTGGTTCTCTCCCTTCACGGGGGTCTCAGAAGTCCAACTCAAGTCATCAGGCTTGGCGACAGGTGCCTTTACCCTCTGAGCCATCTCAATGCTCCCCTCCCCAATCTGAAAGCTTCGAAGAACTGAAAGTAGGCACAGTGGGAATCATGCTCTCTCCCTTCTCCAGAGCTTGTTATTACTGTCAGGAAATTTTTCTGCCTAAATCTCTAAGGTTCACATTCTTCATCATGTGTGGTTACTGAAGTCACTGCTTTATAGACAGCTAATATCTGGACCGAGGTTTTTTTGTTTGTTTTTCTTCTACTAAAATCTAGAAGTCTTCGGGTTTTGTTGAGAAGATCCTGTGTTCCTCTGGTGGGCATGCTCTCATCACTCAGCCAAGCAGCTGAAAATTCTTACCTAGTCTTTGCTTCCTATTCAGGTACAACGTAAAAGAAAATAAAAACTGAGAGGTAAGGGTTTTTCTAAGGATTTTCCTGGGTGCACACATATGTGCAACATGTGTGGGGTTGTACGCCTGCATGTGGCCTTCTATATGCTCAGGAGTGTGTTGAAACTTCCCAGTATCTATCTAGTCATTTTATCTTACTTACCGGCATATTT
Source organism: Nannospalax galili (assembly GCF_000622305.1). Taxonomy (NCBI): domain Eukaryota; kingdom Metazoa; phylum Chordata; class Mammalia; order Rodentia; family Spalacidae; genus Nannospalax; species Nannospalax galili. The sequence goes on from NW_008356950.1 coordinate 1,207,641, forward strand.
TAAACGTTTTACTTACCTCTTATTCTTCCCTACCAGTGCTTGCAGCCGTATGTGCCAAGCAACTGCCTACTATTGCTTTTGACAAATGCTTCGGGAGAAGGTTTTTCCCACGAAATGAACTAAAAGTGAATAAAAGGCAGTTATTTAGTGGAGCCTTCCAGGGAGCTACCAGGTGTGTTAAATAAAAACAGTTTTCTGAAATTGGGATTGAAGAAGCCTCCAGCCACCTTCTTCTCCATCCTGTGATGTTCAGGCTGCTGGTTTTCAAAGCTGCCACGGAGCTAAAGAGGGGAGGGGGAATGGGAATACAGCAAGTTAAGTAAAATACCACACCTTTTGCTCTACTCACAGAGAATCAGGCACTTTAGTAAACTCTCAGATTGCTCCAATTCTTTGGTTAATTTCTAGAGACCTGATAGAAAAAAAAAAATAACAAGTTTGCTGGATGCTTCTATGAAGGGAGTAATTTCTAGAAATCTTTACTGCATCCATCTTCTTTGCAGTTTAGAAGTACTTAGGCTCAGATACACAGCTTCACACTGTGACTTGAATGTTTTGATGAAGCCTTGGGAACAGTGCCCAGAATAATTTTATTTTGAAAATAAATAAAATCTACTGACCAAAGATTCTGACTGTACTTTGAGCAATACCAGTTTTACAGATATAGCTCTAGAAAATTCTGGCTCAATTAGAAGTAAAGGAAGAAAAACTTTACAGGGATTTGGGAGAGACATTTTTAGGGAACAAGCTGAGATCTGTTGCTTTTTTGCTGAAATACAGAAAGAGAAGCGAACTTCCAGTCTATACCAGTTTGCATCCCATAATGTGAAGCTTCCATATGTCTCTATTCTGTCACCTCAAAAATGCTCAAATATATTAAAAGAAATAAAAAACTATCATCTCATTTCTCTGTTAGAATAAACAAACCGTTTGAGCAGTACCATTTGTTCCTTAGAAGACAGCTCCTCTTTGCTGAGCTTTTTTTATGAGCTAGAAAACTAGACCGTTGTTGCCAAATACAACAACAACATATCTTGATGCTTGGTAGTTGATTGCATTATACCCATAGATTGGTAAATCACATCATATTGGTTTATAGTGACAACCCAAATTTCTAGATTACCTTCTGGAAAGATTTATTCCTACGTTGTAATGTGATGAAGCATGAATAATAAAAATCTTCTGTTTGGTTATGAGAAATACCCTGAAAGAGAATGTTTCGCTACATCTTTATGATGAACATAGTTGTTTTTTTTTTTTTCCTGAATAGCAGTTGTACATTTTGTCTCTTCTACTCTGGTTTCTCTTCAAATCTTATAAATCTCTTGCCTTTTGTATTATATCTCTAAACCATATGTTCAAAGAAGACTGTGGCTCTATCCATAAAGGCATGTTGAAATTACAAAACTAGATTGAAGATATTTTTCTCCTTGAGTCTTTACACCCTATCCTAGGAATTGTATTACTTTGTGGGAATTTTGTTTCCAGGGATTCAAGGGATGTAGCACACATGAAAGTAAAGTTTGGAGATGGTGTATCCCCTACCACTCTACAGACATCCATGAAGTCTGGATGATGTACTGGACACTATTTGGAATATTTTTAGGTTATGGAATGAATTCACATTTTACAGATGAGGCCCTTGAGTTAATGAGAGGCCAAGTGACATGCCCAGAGCCATATACTTAATAAATGATTTTATTAAATTTGTACTAGTGCTGTCCAATAGAAATATGAGTTACATAAATAATGACACTTTTAACTAGCTACATTAATTTATTATATACTGCCGCATAAAAAAATAACTTCTGAAATTACCTCCAAATTCAGCAACTTAAGAAAAAAAACCTCACAGGCTTTTCTGGGCATATAAAAAGTTTAGAAAACAATTCAGAATAACTAGTGACTAAAATTAGATTACTGGAAGTGTTCTAACTGAGACTGATGAAGGTAAATGATAAAAATGAAGACATATGAGCCTTTTTGCCTAGGTATCAGAATAGCTAATTCATAAACATTTTCCTAAGATGAAATTGGAGAAATATATATATATATATATATATATATATAAATTTGTGGAATACATAAAAGCTTACATTTTACAGTCGTTCTCTGTATTCCAGTGTGCTGCTGAAATGATTAAGTCTTTCGTTTTTACCACTTTGTAATTTTGGGTTATTTTTCATTTGATCAAAATATTACTTTCTAAAATAATCTGATAAAAGAATTATGTAAAATATTAAAAAAACATGTAATGCCTTTATGGTAAATAACAGTTCTTTATCCTCTGTTTTGTTGAAAGATTTTTGTAAAAAGAAACAAGATGTGGGGCAGAATTTGCTGTTTTTCCACCTGGGTGTTATGATGAAGCAGAGCTCAGGGAAGCAGTGCAGAGAGCTCAGAGCACCCCAGCATAGACCTCAGAGCACCCCTGTGCCAAGCTCAGAGCATCCCTGTACCGAGCTCAGAGCACCCCTGCACTGAGCTCAGAGAATCCCTCCACCAAGCTCAGAACACCCCTGCACTGAGCTCAGAGTACCCCTGCATGGAGTTCAGAGCACCCCTAGACAGGGCTCAGAACACCTCTGCATTGAGCTCTGAGCACCCTTCCACGGGTCTTTCAGATAACTTGCTATCCAAGGAATCAGGGGCTAGTCTTCCAAATGTTCTGGGTTAGTTTCTTTTAAGACACTTCTTTCCCAATGTGCTCACTAACCAGAATAAATTCAGCTGTGACTATTTTGCAGATTTTTTGGCCAATTTTTCTTGTACATTGCAAACATAATCAGATTTTTCTCAACTTGTAGCCTTTGGATAGCAGCCATACTTATTATCTGGAAGACAAATAGACCTTGCAGTTCTAGGTTAAAATGATCTCCCCCCACCCCACCTATGTGTACTTTAGCATTAGACTGGATTTTTGTCAGAAAAAATTTATAATAGGCAGTTCACAGCTGACAATGCTCTAGCAGCTTTTATAGTAATATTTTACATCTTATCTTCTAAACTCCATTTCATCACTCCTTGCTTCTTACATCTTATCTTCTAAACTCCATTTCATCACTCCTTTTTTTGCATATATAAAAGTTAAAAGCTCCTAATGATGTTGTCTTTACAGTATCATTATGGAAAGACTATCATGGGACAACTAGGTTTGCCAGCAAAGACTTGTATACTCAGGTTTTCACGTCCTTGACCCATTCTTTTTCCTAAAGAAGCAAGATAATTTTATTTGGAGCAAAGAGACAGTACAGATTAAAGAGGGATACACTGTCAAGGTTGACAGCAGACCACATGAGTGAGGATGCATGTGTTTAGGGCTGACCACTTGGGATTGGAGAGAAAGCTGATTCTCCCTCTCTCAGTAGTCGTGATTGCCTGTACCTCCCCATCTGAAGGTGGGATCATGTGACATGTGCCTCAACCACATTGGCTTGTCGACTTGTGTTGTCATTATACAGGTCTGTTTAGGAAAGTTTGTTGAGATTTCATGGGTGCATCTTCCCTGTCATGTCTGGAAGTCTAGCAGCAGCTGTCCTGGTCCTCTGGCTCTTTCCATCTTTCTGCCCAGACTTCTATGTTAGTCCCTGAACCATAGTTGTAGCGATTACACTGTAGTTGTATCAACTAGGGATCAGCACCCATGGTCACTTATTCTTTGCATTTTGACCAGTTATAGTTCTCTGTAATACTGCCTATCTGTTCCAAAAAGGAGCTTCTTTGATGAGTGGGGAGCGTTATACTTATCTGTGGGTATAAGGATAAGTATTTAGAATACATTAAAAATTATATTGGTTTGGGAAAGTGGGAGAAGTAAGTCTCCTCTAAGGTCTACAGCCTTTCCAATCACATAGTTGGCTATGTTTACAGTACCAGACATAAAAGTCAGGCCTTTGACTCTTAACTGAGCATTGGTATAGTACATTATTCTGCTTATACTCAATGATATTTCAAGGATTTAGATGCTGTTAATAACATCTTTCATCATAATATCCAGTTAAAAAAACAGACCACATTCTGCTTTCTGTCTTGGTTCTGTTAACAGAAGTCCTTGGAACACAAGCAGATGTCCATTTACTCCTTGACCCCACAAACCAACATACCACAGTGTCCACCACAATCAACATACACAGCAGACTGATACACGTTACAGTTTGTCTTAGTTTGTTCTTCATTGCTGTGACAAAACACTCTGACCAGTACCAACTTGGGGAGGAAAGGGTTTATTTGTCTTACATCTCCCAGGTCGCATGCAGTTCATCAGAGAGCCCAAGGTAGGAACTCAGGGCAGGAACCTGGAGGCAGGAGCTGGAGCACAGGCCATGGAGGAACGCTGCTTACAGGCTTGCTCCCTTGGCCCATGCTCCCTTGTGCCCCATCCGGCACACCTGTCAATGTAGGCGCTTCAACTGTGTGCTGGATAGCTTTAGTGTCAACTTGACACACCTGGGTTGAGGGAGCCTCAGTTCGGGAATTGCCTCTATTGGACTGGCCTGTGGCCATGTCTGAAGGGCATCTTCTTGATGAGTGATGTGGGAGGGCCCAGCCCACTGTGGGGTGGTGCCACCCCTGGGCAGGTGGGCCTGTGTTGCATAAGAAAGCAGGCTGAGCAGGGGCCAAGGGAGCAAGCCTGTAAGCAGCGTTCCTCCATGGCCTGTGCTCCAGCTCCTGCCTCCAGGTTCCTGCCCTGAGTTCCTACCTTGGGCTCTCTGATGAACTGCATGAGACTTGGGAGATGTAAGACAAATAAACCCTTTCCTCCCCAAGTTGGTACTGGTCAGAGTATTTTGTCACAGCAATGAAGAACAAACTAGAACAACAGGTCATTACTGCCCAAAGTCCAGAGCTCCTGTATGATTCACTCTTGGTGTACATTCTATGGGGTTTGGTAAATGTAACAAGGCATGTATTCACCATTACAGTATCTCACGGAATACTTTCCCTGCCTTAATGCCTGTTTTCTATGCCTATTTTTTCTCTCTACCCCAAACATTTTTATTGTCTCTGCAGTCTTGCCTTTTCTAAATGCCACATAGTTGGACTCAAAACAGTGATATAGATTTTTCAGGTTGTCTTTTTTACTCTCCAAATGCATTTAAGTTTTGTCCATGGTGGTTCGTGACTTAATGAGCCTTTCTTTTAAACACTGAATAATATTCCATTGTCTTTTTGTGCACAGCTTGCCCATTTCCTTCATGAAAAACCTCTTGATTGCTTTCCCCTTTTGACAATTAGGAGGAAGCACTGCTATAGATATCCATGAATAAGTTTCCATGAATAAAGTTTAAAGTGTATGGATTGCTCCTACTTTTACGAGTAACATGTATATCTTGTAGAATATTAGAAAATGGTAGAAACTGCAGGGAAATAAATAAAAGCTCCCTCTGCTTTCATTGCCAGAGCCATCTAACATTATTAATATATGACACATAAGTCTATACTGTTTTCTAGGTACACTAGATGCCTCCACATAGATAGACACATGAGTTAACATAACAGGTAACAATTTATTTCTGTGTGCTTTCCTGTGTTGATGAATCTTCCTCAAAGTATAATTTTTATTTTTATACACCTCACATGCATATTGCACCATTTAGTGAATCTTGATAATATTTGATGCAGTTTCTACTATCATGAACAATATTTGAAACAAATACTTTATCTGTGCATTTGATTATTATAATTTCACATACATGAAATTGTTGGCTCAGAAATAAAAATTTGGGGGTGCACTGGAGAGATGGTTCAGTGGTTAGAAGCACTGACTGCTTTTGCAGAGGACCTGGGTTCAGTTCCCAGCACTTACATGGCAGCTAAAAACCATCTGTAACTCCAGTTCCAGAGGATCTCATGCCCTCTTCTGACCTCTGCAGGCTTGCACACATGGGTGCACTTACATACATGTGGGCAATACACTCACACACATAAAAATAATAAAATATTTAAAAAGAAATAAAAATAATGAAAACAATTTTTTGTTTAAGACAGGATCTCACTATGTAGTTCAGGCTGGTCTTGAGTACATGACTTCCCACTGCAGCCTGCTGAGTACTAAGACACTGTGCACGTATGCGTGTGTGTGCGTGTGGTGTATGTGTGCATGTGATGTATATACACATATATGTGTGATGCTGAGGATCAGTCCTGGGGCCTTGGGTCTCCTAGGCAACAGCTCTACCATTATTCATGTCCCCAGACCTTAATGATTTTGACATCTATATCTTTTTAAAAAAATATTTTATTATTTTTATTTTATGTGTATGTTTGTACTGCCTGCATGTAGGTAAGTGCACCCATGCCATGCAATGCCTGTGGAGGACAGATGAGGCTGTCAGATCCCCTGGAACTGGAGTTAGGGACAGTTGTTAGCTGCCATGTGGGTGCTGGAATTCGAACCCGGGTCATCTGCAAGAACAGTCAGTGTTCTTAACTGCTGAGCCATCTCTCCAGCACCCGACATATATATCTTAATCACATTTCATAAAGTCTGCCAATTTGTGTTCCTGCTAGGAACATTTGAGAGGGCCAGTTTTTTTGGGGGGGTCTTTTTGAGACAGGGTCTCCCTGTAACCCCAGCTGTCCTGGAACTCACCATGTAGACCAGGCTGGCCTTGAACTCACAGAGATCCGCCTGCCTCTGCCTCCTGTGTGCTGGGATTAAAGGTGTGCACCACCACACCCAGCTTCAACTGCTTTTTTAAGGCTGTATTTAACTGTTTTTCTCCTCCTTGTACTTTTTAAACAGTTTTATTAGAACATACTTAATATAATAGAATTTACCCATTTGAAGAACACAATTCAATGAATATTGATATCCTCATCCCAGTTTTTTTTTTTTTTTTCTTTCAGCTTGTAGTTTAATTAGAACCCAGAAAGTAGCAGGGCTTGACACAGACACAGAAAATGCAAGGTTATCAGAGCAGGAGTCAAGTGGAGGCACCCAGATGCACAGCTCCGTAGGTGTACCATGCAACAGTAGAGGTCTCCTCATAAGGGTACTTGTCTTGACTCTTACCTAATATTGCTTTAGAATTGGTGGTAGGTCCATTTTTCCAGGAATGAATAAATTAGAAAACCTTTAGAACTGAGATGATAATCATTATTTACAGACATATGAAAATTAAAAAATTTAAAATAATCATAAAATATACTGAAAAGTTTATTAAAAATATCTCGAGTGTTTGTATCAGAAAATTAAATATTGTAAACATATTGATTGTGTCTGATTTGGTCTATATTTCTAACAATGATAAACATAAACCTAAGTTACTTATAATGAAAATTATTTTGGGGATGGAGAGATGGCTCAGTGGTTAAGAGCACTGAGTGCTCTTGCAGAAGACCCGGGTTCACGTCCCAGCACCCATATGGCGGCTACGAACCATCCTTAACTCCAGTTCCAGGGGAATCCAAAGCCCTCTTCTTGACCTCCGAGGCATTGCACAACACGGGTGCACTCACATACATGCAGGCAATACACACATACACATAAAAAAATTATTGTAACATTGGTCCTTGAGAAAATAATTCTAAAATAATTGTGGAGAAATAAAAAATAAAAGAACAAAGAAATTCTTCTGTTATCATTATTAGTACCTAATATGAAATTATAATAAACTGTATTATATATTTTAGAAACAAAAAACTTTGGGGGAGGACAATTAACATCTTTATTACACTGTGCCTTCTAATATATAGACAGAATATGTCTCTTCATTAATAGCTGCTTGACTAATAGAAGAACTAGTTGTAGAAACATTAGGGTTGTGCTTTGAAGCTGACTTTATGGTGCTTGTATATGTAGGTATTCGTTTTTAGCTGAGAAATAGACTTTATTATAAAGTGCTACTTTCTACTTAACAAAGTTTTGACTCTGCATCTGGAGTTGAAGGATTATTCAATAAATTGTTACAGTACAGTTTCCAGTTTTAAAAAGTGTAGATCAAATTCGATCATCACTCATAATATTTAGCAAAACAAATTTAAAAAAGATGAAAAAAGTTACATTCTTAGGTAAGACTAGTTTATATCTGTACTTTAAACTACTTTCAGATTACAAATGCAATGAAAATACGCAGACAATATATTTGATTATGCAAAAATGGAACAATGGAGCTTATTCTATTTCAACAAAGTTTTTTCAAAAAACAAAGTTCAGGGGCCCTAGAGATGGCTCAGCATTGAGAACACTGGCTGTTCTTGCAGAAGACCCAGGGTTTGAATCCCAGCACCCACATGGCAGCTAACAACTGTCTGTAACTCCAGTTCCAGGGGATCTGACAGCTCTTCTGTCTTCTGTGGGCGTTGCATGACATGGTGCACTTACCTACATGTAGGCAATACACACATACACATAAAATAAAAATATAAAACAAAAACAAAAACAAAGTTCAGAATTAAATTGTGGAAAATGACTCCATTTAAAAACAAATAGCTATAGGAATGGAGAGATGGCTCAGTGGTTAAGAGCACTGAATAGTCTTACAGAGGACCAGTGTTCAGTTCCCAGCATCCACATTGTGAATTCCCAGCATCCACATGATGGCTAACAACCATCAATAACTCCAGGTCCAGGGGAATCTGATGCCCTCTTCTGACCTCCATGGGCACTGCAGGATATAGGTGTACTTACACATATTCGCACATATAATAATGAGTACACTCATTCGCACATATAATAATAATAATAACAGCAAAACAAATAGCATCATTAAATGTGAAGCAACAACAACAAAAAAATCAATAAAAGTTGGGCCTCTTGTGGAAGGGATGTAATCTCAGCTACTCTGGATCATCAAGTTCAAGGCCAGAATGGGCTGCAGGGTGAGTGCAAGGCTGGCCTGGGGATCTTATCTAGATTCTGTCTCAGAAGTAAAAAAAAAATTTTACTTATTATTTTTATTTTATGTGTGTGAGTGTATTGCATGTATGTAAGTGTACCTGTGTCATGAAATGCCCATGGAAGTCAGAAGAGGGTATCGGATTCCCTGGAACTGGAATTATTGATGATTGTTAACCACCATGTAGATGCTCAGAATTGAATCTAGGTCCTCTGCAAGAGCAGGCAGTGCTCTTAACTGCTGAGTCAATTCTTAAGCCCTAGAATTTTTTTTAAAGTAAAGAGGGGGTGGAGAAGTGGCTCAGTGGTCAAGAGCACTGATTACTCTTGCAGAGGACCAGGTTCTATTTCCATCACTTACAAGGTGGCTAACAACTGTCCGTAATTCTGGTTCTAGAATATCTGATGCCCTCTTCTGGCCTCTGCAGGCATTGCACACATGTGGTGCACTTGTATACATGCAAGCAAAACACTCATACACATAATTTTTTAAACATATAAATATTTTTTAAAAATTAATTATGAAGGGGCTGGAGAAATGGCTCAGTGGTTAAGAACACTGGTTGTTCTTGCAGAAGACCCAGGTTCGAATCCCAGCACCCACATGGCAGCTAACAACTGTCCATAACTCCAGTTCCAGGTGATCCGACTTCAACTTCTGGCCTCCACAGGCATTGCATGACACAGGTGCACTTACACACATATAGGCAATACACTCTCACACAAAAATAAATAAAAATAATAAAATAAAAAATTAATTAAAAAGTAAAATAAGGGCTGAGGATATAGTTCATTGCTAGAGCCTTGCTTGTGGTGAGGCCCTAGGTTCAATTTCTAGTAACCCATACACACACGCACACACACACACACACACACACACACACACCAATAAACAGAATTAAGGTCTGGCAGAACACTAACTGGGAAACAAAAGAGGATTGAAATAATTGAAATAGCTCCTAACCATAGAGAAATTAGTTTGTACACATTGACGCAAATTAACACAATAATGAAAACTTTTCTACATATGTAATTAGCTAAGTTTTTCTGGTTGTGACAATAAATTGAAAAAAAAAGTTGTTATTAAGTGGTCACTAAAACACAGCTGAAGGGCAAATTGTAATCTTTCTGAAATTAAATTCAGCAATAGATTGCCTAGCCCTTCTGAAAATATATTTAATGTATTTCAAGCTCCACCTATCATTTAATCTGCAAATATTCATTTTGTGCATGTGTACAGATAATGGTTTATGACTGGGCTTTACTTGTCTGTCTCTCAGTCCTGCCATCTTGGAATTGGCAGTCTAAAGAAGAAAACGATTTTTAACAGTTAAGGCATTAATTAATTCAGTGGTTCCACATGTCAGTAAATTTTAAAATAATGATCACTAGTATTTTTATAACAGCAAAATAATGGAATTAATCTAAAAGTCCAGGAATGCAAAAATAAGTGATGATGGATGGTGCATTATGTTATTCAGCCATTAAAAGTTATATTTGTAAAAAATACCCTAAAACATTAGGTTTAATCATGGTTCAATAGTAAGAGAATTGAGATACAAATACATTACACAGTAGTATTTCCATGCTCATATATATGTATATATTTAAAACCATATGTCAACACTTTACAAGAGGCTATTTCAGTCAAGTGGAAATATGAGTAATTTCATTTTAAATTAAATTTTTGGAAAACTGTATTTTTATATTTGAATTTTTTCAAGTTTCATACAATATAGTTTGACCATATTTAGAACCCTTTCCCTATCTGCACCCTTCTTATAGATGACCACAGATTTCATACACTCTGTCACATGTATTAAGGCATATCAAGTCAAATTTTTATCCCCAAATGTCCTTTGATGTGGGTCTACGCTGGCGCCCAGTTAACTTTTCTTTTATCACGCCCTTAAAGAAAATGGATTCTCTGTCTCTCGGCAGTTATCAGTTGCCAATAGTTCCTCAGCTAAGGTCGAGACTTTTTACCAGTTTCCTCACTTCTATACTGGGATTTTGTCTGGCTTGACCTTGTGTGGGTGTTGTATATGCTGTTACCATTGCTGAATACATATGAGTAACTTCCCAACTGTCTAGACGATGCTGTTTCCTTGTGGTCATCCACACCTCTGGCTGCCCCCTCTTTCACAATGGCAATGGTCCCTGAGCCATGAGTGGCCGACGTTGGATACAGGTGTCCTATTCAGGGATAAGCACTCTATAGCCTCTCATTCTCTGCACTTTGGCCAGTTGTGGCTTTCTGGGTTAATTACCATCTATTACATGAGGAATCTTTGCTGGTGGGTGTTTAGAGATGCATTAATACTCTTTCTGATCCCTGTCATGCTGTTTCCTGAGCCTTAGGTGTGGAAGTTGCATTATAGATGTGTCACATAGAGCTGGACACATCATAAACTCTGATTCTCTGTGTTTGACCAGTTGTGGAACTTTGTTAATCTCCATCTATTGCAAAAAGAAGCTTTTTTGATAAACGGTGAGAGGTACACTTGTCTGTAAATATAAGGCTACATATTTAAAATATAGTAAGAAATTACATTGGTTTATGGATGTGACAAAAGCAAGTTCTCTCTATGTCTATGCCATCTCCAGCTATGAGTATTTGGCTGTGTTTACAACACCACTCATAAGCTCCCTCCCACTGAGCAGGCCTTAAGATCCAATTAGGCAGCTGTTGATTGCCCTCAAGACAGAAGTGCCACTACTTACATGAAGTTATCAGAAAAAAAGTGATGGGGAGATATGGGAGGAGTTGGAGGGGAGGGAGTGGGCATGGATTTGATCAAAACACCTATATGCATGCATGAAATTCTCAATAAATTATTTATTTAAAAAAATTACACAAAAACTTCAAGCTGTGTGTGGTGGACCTGCCTTTGGTTCCAGCACTCGGGAGGCAGAGGCAGGCCAATCTCTATGTGATTGAGGCCAGTTTGGTTAATATAGGGAGTTCTAGGCCAGCTGAGGCTACAGGAAGATTCTGTCTTAAACACAGACACATAGACACACAGACACAGACACAGACAAACACACACACACACGCACATACACACACAAAATTAAACCTTTTATTTATTTATTTTATGTGTATGAGTGTATTGCCTGCACGTATGTGAGTGCAACCATGTTGTGCAATGCCACGGAGGTCAGAAGAGGGCATCGGATTCCCTTGGAACTGGAGTTAAGGATGGTTTGTAGCAGCCATGTGGGTGCTGGGAATCAAACCTGGATATTCTGCAAAAGCAGTCAGTGCTCTTAGCCACTGAGCCGTCTCTCCAGCCCCCAAATAACCCCTTTTTTAAAAGTCATAAACCATGCCTGTATAAAATACAGACCAAATTTAGGAAGAATTTGGAATTTACTTAACCTCACAGTGGGGATCTTTCTAAAACCTACAGTCAATGGATTACTTAATGACAAAAATTTTAAAGTATTTCATTTTTTAAAGATATTATTATTCCTGTTTGCCTTTTTTGAGACAGGTCTCCCTGTAGCCCCAGCTGTCTTGGCACTCACTATGTAGAGCAGGCTGACCTCCATCTTACAAGGATTTGCCTGTCTCTGCTTCCCAAGTTCTGGGATTAAAGATGTACACTGCAACACCCAACAAGCAAAACTTTTCTCTTTTTAAAAATATTTTATTAATGAGGCTGGAGAGATGGCTCAACAGTTAAGAGCACTGGCTGCTCTTCCAGAGGATCCCAGTTCAGTTCTCAGCACCCACATGGCTAACAACCATTTGTAACTTCAGTTCCAGGGGATCTGATGCTCTTCTGGCCTCATGCATTGCACATATGTGGTACACTCACATCCATGTAGACAAGACACTCATACACATAAAATAAAAATAAATAAAAATTTTAATTCATAAGAAAAAAAAAACTAAGTGCCTCTACTGCACCAATAGAGAGTATTTGCTTGGTTTAATCAAGCTACAACTGACTTGGAAAGCGTCCTCCCTAAAGACTACCTCTCATAGTATTGGAAGATACTATACAAACTGTCGAGGAAGACAATCAATCCCATATTTCATTCAGCTGTAAAGTCTATGAACCACAACTATGAACCCAGTAAATTAATTAAATTTTTATAGAGAGCATATCTATATAGATAAGTTCCAAAGTCACACTGGCCCTCCACAAGTAAAAAAATAATCAATGCTGAGTGAACACATATCTAAGTTCTTCAACTTACCAGTTTCCTCATTTACTGAGTTATGAAGCATTAATACTGTTAAGAGCTTACTCCAAACCTTCCATACAGCCAGTACTCAATGATTGTTAACTGCTATGAGGATTTCATTGGCACTACTTAAAAAATTTAGAGGGACTTTTATGTTTCATGAGGTTCAGCATGAACAGGACTTTAATAGTCTCAGTTTAACTATCTTCCTTACTCTTGACATTTTGAAGTAATTGGTGTTTTATTCATTGTTTTGATGATGCAGTAACTTTTGATATTTTCTATCACATTCTGATATTTTCTATCACTTTCTCATTTTGCTAAGAGTATTTTATCAGAAGTCAAAGAGGGAGATTAGACTGTCAATATTTAATCCTCTCTTTATTAGCTATAAGTCATAGATAGAAACCATAGAAAAGTCCAGTTTGTTTGTTTACCTTCATTGTTTAAAGTGATAACAGTAACAAGTCTGATCATTTGTTCTTTTTTGAAAATCTGATTTTATTCCTAAAGTTGGAATTTGCTATCAGCCAACACTAAAAATGTACCTCCACTATCTGAAATAGTGTAAACTAATTAACCATTAATAAAGAGTTTGCAACATAAGAAGCTAGCTGTAACCCCTGCTATGGAAAGCTGTATCTGAACACAAATGAACTTATCTAGTCTAAGACTCTGGCAGTTGAATAAAAATGTTCCTTTCCGCTAATTATGTTTAAATGTAGAAATAGCAACCATGGGAATAGAAACTTGCATTAATCAAATTTTAGTATTTGAAATATACATGACTGATGTGGTGAACAGAGGGCCACAGCCCAGCACATCTGCACTGGCCACTTTTGTGCAGTGAGCTCACCTCACAGTGAACAAAAACTGTAGCGTAGAATGAAAACAGGCAGGGCAAGTGTCCTCCAAAGACAAGGGGGTTGTTGGCAGGCTCTGAAGAGTCTCACTTTGAACACTAAGTGTGCTAAGCACTCCCAGGAAGAGGGGTGGGGAGTTGGAAGCGATGGGTAGGGTGGAGGTGGGGATAGGATGATGGGGGGTGGTGCAAATGATAAAACCCCAGCAGAACCCAAGTCATGTGTTCACAGGAAGGCAGGCTGGGACATGGGCTCAGGTGCTCCCGCTGACCCAAGGCAGGTCAGATGCCCTGGAGAGAACTGTCAGAGGTCAGCAAGTGAGTTTCCTGATCAAATCCCAAGAAGCAGGATGAGCTGTCCAGCTGAAAAGCCAATGCCAATTTTAGGTGGGATTTTTCAGATTCATGTTATTGGAGCACAGTTCTGTTGCGTAGTAATATGGAACTGAGGGGTGCGCTTGGAGGAAAAAGGCTTTTTTCTATGCTGATGAACTTAAGGGGAAAAATGTCGTTCAGTTTTCCTTATCGTGCAAATCAAAATCTATTTAAATCACAAACTGTGTAATCCATTTAAAAGTTATGGTTACCTCCGAAAATTATAGCTCTCTTAATTTGAATTTAATGTAAACTGATTTTTAATTGTTTTGTATAACCGTGGGTAACAGTTTTGGGTTTTTTGAACACTGCATGGCAAAAATCAGCAAATATGTCAGACAAAGCACAACATTCTCTGGAAACACCATGGCATATGTTGACAGTTACAAAAGAATTGCTGCTGTTTTCACCCTTCACACCAGAATAATTTTTTTCAATATTTACCTCCCATGCTTAGAGAGGGAAACATATGGGGCTTTACATAATCATAAGCACAAACAGGTGGCTACTTAGGTACATTTAATTTGCAGGCAACATCAATACTGAACAACACAATCAGCTCCACATGGCTCCCAAACGCCTGCTACTAACATTCCATTAGCAAATTAAGATCATTAAAATAGACATAGAGGGTAGTCCTCCGTATACTACCTTCAACTCCCTTTCAGAGTGCTGAATAAAATGCATTTTCAAAAATACCTTGGCATTTTGCTGCTGCTTTTGTTCACAGGAACTTCAGTAACTGTGTATAATGCGTACCTTGTGAGCAACCACAAGCAGCTCAACATTTGCATTTAAATGTGCTTACATCTTTTCTTCACACTCTCCAGCACTCTGCTCTTTATGGGCATAAAATTATGGTGGTTAAATTCTCAGTCATTTATCAAAGCACAGCGTCAAATGAAAGCAACCTGGAAATGCTTCTCCAAAGGTGGACCACCTAAACAGGTCACCTGAGGCTCATTTCTGTTTTCAAACACTGTGGTAAAAACTGTGGAAATTATCATTGCTGGGAAAATTTGCTCAATCTGTGCTAGTGGCTGAGTTGGAGTCTGTTTTGTTTCCTCTGTTTGATCCAGCCTGGAATACCTAGTATGTTATACTTGGCACTGAACTTCTGGTGGTATTACAACTTTTGACCTTATAATCAATCTGAAATGGCTTAGAGGTCCAGAGTGAAGGAGAAGGAAAGACAAGAGCTGCTATATTTTTTTCCTCGGGGGGGGGGGGTGTTCCATGCCTAAGCATGTTACATGTTTTAATTTCCATATGTATTGTATTTACATTATTTTCACCTCTCCCAGTTCCCCCATTCCCTCTCGATATCTCATCCTCTTCTTTGTCATTGTTATATATCATACAAACATTTATAAACACACACATAAAAATATATATACATATGTATAATACACTGAGTCCATTTAGTGGTACTGGTGTGTACATGTGCTTAGGGCTGCCCACCTGGAATTAGATGACCTCTCAGGGAGCTAGCTCCTGGAGAAGACTGATTCTCCCTCCCTCAGCATGCATTGATTGCCTGTAGTTCTTTATCTAGAGGTGGGACTGTGTGAAAATACCCCCCTCTACCTTGCATGTCAACTGGTGTTGTCATTTTGCAGATCTTGTCAGTTGTAAGCTTGTTTAATCACCATGATGACTTTATGGAATAGGTGATATAATTTTCCCTACTTTATAAAAGAGGACATTCTAGTCCTGAGAGTTAAGTTCTCACATTTACACAGTGAGGAAAGGGCACAGACCAGAACCAAAACCCAGTCTTCAGAACTGGCAGTCCAAACTTGTAATTACATCACTCTACTGTTCAGTGTACTTGGGTTTCCTTTACCCTGAAAATCCCATTGCTCAAAGTCAGTAAATCTGTGGCTCTTAAATTTTTGTTATTTTTATTTTTTGAGAATTTTACACAAGTATTACATTTGCATTATTTCCATCCTCCCAGTGCCCTTCCAACTCCTCCCATGTCCCATAACTCCATCTTAATTTCTTGTCTTCTTCTTTATTATTATTACACACACACACACACACATACACACACACACACACACACACACACACACACACACACACACATTACACTGAGTACAATGCCAGTTAGTATGCCAAGATGGATGGAGGATATCTGTGGCTTTTTAAAGATCCTATAACAAAGTATAGTGTGAGATTCTGAGGCATCTAAGGTTAGTAGAGTTTCTCTCCTGCCCTGATGCAGGTGCAAGATTCTGTAGATTGAGAAAACTCCAGGAGCTCTGTTCTCATCAAAGTTCCTTCATCCAGATCTGTTACTCCCTCTCACATGTGAAAGAGTTAACACAGAAAAGTTTGCATGGAACATTTATTAATAAGCTGTGACTAAAACAGAGCTTTAGGAATAGATGTCAAGTTACACTATCTGAGCTGATATTACTAATTAAATTAGTGGTTAAGTCTCAAGCCCATTGTATAATGCAGTCCTTTCAAAGAGTTTTATGAATTGAAAGATTTGATGTGGTATTGTTTTTCTTTCAGATAAAAGAAGTATTAAAAACTGTTAATAGCATTACAGATAGCTCCAGTTCAGTTATTAATGTAAAGACATGTGAACATTGGAATGCTATAGCCTGCCTTGATCTCATCTAACACTGAACAAGCTTGGTCATTGTCTTTGATGTATCCTTTTCCTTTTCTAACAGGCAACAATTTTCTCACCAGAATTTTTGATTTTCTTCTCACTCCTTATTTTTGTCCTAATAGAGATTTTTCTACAATTGATCTTAATAAAAAAGATGAGAGATGGCCTTTAACACTTTTTTAATGACAATTGTAGGGTTCCCTCATTAGTTGATGATGTTCAGTGGTCCAGTAATTGACTTGGAGCCGGAGAATTTTCTCAGATGATTACCCTTTTACATTCCATCATTTATTTAAGTTTTTTTGTTCTACAGGTAGTTTCATGGATGTAATTTCAACCTACAGTTGAATACAGATATTTGTGGTAGAATTTCTACTACAAATGCTGGACCTGGGGGTAGTCTTGATAAAAAGTTTTGTAATATACGGATCTGTGAATTTTCCTGTGTGTTCAACCAAATGATAGAAAAGCTAAAAGAAAGATGTGAAATGAGAACTCTTATAGGCAAATATTTAATAAAAAGGATATTTAGGAATTTGATTGCAAAATTGATATATTTTTAGAGGCATGGTATGCATTCGTATAACTACCTGTGCTTTACTAATGGGGAGACAAGGTTCATGATCAGAAATCTAGACCAGGATAACTTCTCTCCAAACCTCTTCTTCACATATGCCAGTCCTTTAGAAACTTTTTGTTGAATTTTTGTGATTTTTATACAATATAATTTTATCCAGTCCAGCCTGGTCTACATGGTGAGTTCCAGGACAGCTGGAGCTACAGGGAGACCCTGTCTCAAAAAGACCCCTCCCCCCAAAAAAGTGCACCTTGTGTGTGTGTGTGTGTGTGTTTTGCTTTTAGAGAAAGTGTATTTGATTTTTTTCCTATATCTAAAAGGTAAGTTTATAATGACAGTCGATCTAAACCCGTATTTTGATTATCTTGAGGTATTATAGAAGTTTCAATTTTCATATTTAATTAGGTTATGGTGTTATTGCAGTACCTCATCATGAAGCTGAGGGAAAGCTTAGTTGGGAGTAGAAATGTCAAATCTGTCACATTTTGGTTTGGTTCCCTTGTGTTTGTATTGGTATTATTTTCAATACATAGCTTCTTTATAGACCTTGTATAAAGATAATCATTTCATGAGGATCCCTGAATTTGAAATTCCAATAATATATTTTAGAAACTAGCTTGAGTATGGCTGGGTCACCTGCAGCACACTGAGACTATGTGAACTTGGGAGCACTGTCAACCCCTTCACCCTCTGTGGCTTGCGGGCTTCCCTCTGTACTTCTCCCACGGCCAGAGGCAGACCACCACCTGGTAACTGTGAAGATGAGACTAGTCCAGTTGATGGCCTAAATATCAGAGAAGTTCACTTTCTTCTGTTGTTCAATTTTGAAAGTTCTGTGTCTTTGTTCTTCCCCAAAAAGAGAATGGATGTCCACCTGGGAACAACCCATGTCAGCTCATAAAAGGCTAGACCATTTATCATTTGTAATAATAATGAAAAGTTGACATTTCTAGCTCTAATTAAGACTTTGCGCTTTGGAGAGCAAAGTCCTTTTTCTATGAGTTTATGATAGTAGAGAATCTATTTAAAACTTTGTGTTTTTATTTGTGAAATGTTCATGTTCATGAGTTTATGATAATAGAGAATCTATCCAAAACTTTGTGCCTTTATTTGTGCAATGGTCATGTTTTATTAATATGAATTACTTCATGCTGCTATTTTGAAAATGAAATTGTGTCATATATGCCAATTGCCAGCAAAAGTTGATCTGCTAATATTTTATTTTATTTTAATTTTAAACAAGTTTGAAGAAATTTTTTATTTATTATTTTTATTTTATGTGTATGTGTGTATTGCCTGCATGTATGGAAGTGCACCCGTGTCATGCAATGCTTGTGGAGGACAGAAGAGGGCATCAGATCCCTTAGAACTGGAGTTATGGACAGTTGTTAGCTGCCATGTGGGTGCTGGGATCTGAACCCGGATCTTCTGCAAGAACATTCCGTGTTCTTAACTGCTGAGCCATCTCTCCAGCCCCGATCTGCTAATATTTTAATAACTCTAATATTGGTGATATGAGAAGAGAATGAGAAGAAGTAGATAAATTTTATTCTGAAATTCTTTTTTACAGATGGACGGAATAGATTTGGTTGCAACTAGGAAAGCAGGCTAGAGATTAGATTAGCATAAAAAGACTAGATATCTTCATAATGATTTTATATGGTATATACAAAGTCATACTGTGATACTGTTTTAAGGAAGCGTAAGTTTTAAAGTTATTCTATATGTGGGTGAAAATTTATTGGGTAAAAAGATAAAAAAGTACAAAAGTATCTGAAGGGAATAAATTATGCACAGTGAAGTAGCAATGAGTCTTCTCTCCCCTGGGTCTGGGGGAGGCTGATCTGTACAAAGGGACAGACTCTTGGGAGAGTTGCAAACATGCCTATGGGTTACAATAGATGTGTTGCTCTTGTGAACAGTGTTCTTGTAAGTCATGTGTGTAACAGGCAGGCAGATTGGCTTGGTGGCCAGATGCAATCTTTGACTGTTACAGTGCCGATTTGAGATTTTAAAGCTATAATGAGAAGCTGTGAAAATCTTAACCCTTTCCATATTTCCCAGTAATGATATTTGCTTCACTGTCCCTAAAAGATTATTGTGAAGATTAATGATGCATTTTCAATAATTGTTTAGACTTGAATGCTTGTAAAATAATCTTTTTATTGTTTTGCAAATCATTAAGAGTTAATTAAGGGCTTGCAACATGACTCAGTGGGTAAAGATGCTTCATGCCAAGACTGATGATTTGAGCTCAATCCCTGGGACCCACATGTTAGAAGAGACCTGACTCCTCTGACTTCCACATGCATGTCATGGCATGGGTGCACCCAAACACACAACACACACACACACACACACACACACACACACATACACACACAAATATAGTAAAAAATTGTAAAAGTATAAGTGCCTTCATAATATAAAGTATTTGAAAGATTAAATTCACTTATTAACTAATTTCAACAAATTAATTTACTTCATTTCCCTCTAATTTTAATTTTCAAGTGACATGTTCTTTAAAAAAAATTTTTCATTGACCAGATATGGTGGCATTTGCTTTTAATCCCAGCACTTGGCAGGCAGAGGTAGGCAGATCTCTATGAGTTTGAGAATAACCTGGTCTACATAGTGAGTTCCAGAGCAGCTAGGGCTATATAGTGAAACCTGTCTCAAAAAAAAAAAAACAAACAATAATTCTCCTAATGTAAAAATAACAACAAGGCCAGACAAAATAGCTCATCAGGTAAAGATACTTGTTATCAAGCTGATGACCTGAGTTTGATCCCTGGGACCCTCAAGGTGGAAGGAAAGAACCAACTCCTGCAAGTTATTCTCTGACTTCTACACATGCCCCATGGCACATGTAGACATGTACACAATAAGTAAATAAACAAATAAATGTGAAAAAGAATAGCATATATTCTCAGGAAGGAGCATGTCCATAAAGAAAACCTTTAGAGATATTTTATTTGTTATTTTTCTTTTATGTGTATGAGTACTTTGCCTGAATGTATGCAGTGTGCTTGTGTTGTACAATGCCCTCAGAGGCCAGAAGAGGGCATTTGATCTCCTCGAACTGGAGTTAAGGACAGTTGTTAGCTGCCACGTTGGTGCTGGGAGCTGAATCTGGGTTGGTCCTCTGAAAGAGTAACAGCTGTAAAAGCTGTTCCTTAAAAAATAAAAATTCAAGGTAGTGATTATGCAGATATTGAAGTAAGTTGTAAATTGGTATGAAAGCAAAATGGTGAAATTTTAACAGAAAAATCACATAAGTAATAAAAAATAGAATTATACATCAAAAACATTCAGTCCAGAGAGATAGAGAGATGGCTCAGTGGATAAGGTGCTCACCATGTAAGCATAAGGTCCAGAGTTCAGATTCCCAGAACGCATGTGAAAAAGCAGGGCAGGCACAGTAGCTGCTATGATCCCAGCATGTAAGCAGATTCAGGCATCCCCAGGGTAAGCTGCCAAGCTAGACTAAATGGTCAGGAAGCTCTGGGGTCATGGGAGAGAATATGCCTTGATAAAGACAGTGGAGAGTGGTTGAGATAGACACCCAAAGTCCATTTCTGTGGGCCGAGAAGTGTGAAGATATAGATCACCCCCAGTACACGTAAATATACATATATACACCAGTCCAAAGCAATTAGCTAAGCTGACACCTTCAAGACACTTATGAGGAAAGACTAATATCCTGTGATACATTATACTGTGACTTATTAATGTGTGTTTTCCTGTAAAGGTTTATAATGAAAGAAATTTTGGAAATTTAACATGTCAAATTCTTTTTGGAAAGTCACAGTGCATCAAAAGTAAAGAACTTTTACGTTAGTTAGAACGATGCAGTTATTTTTTTATTATGGTAAAGTGTATACAACATAAAACTTACTTTAAATCATATGATTCAACTGCATTTAATACATTTATGACACAGTATAACCATCACCATTTTCTGGCTCCAGCTATATAGCTTTTCAATCATAAAATCTGACTGAATCCATTTCCTTCTGGGAAATATATTCCATTATTTAATTTGATGTGTCTAGAGGAGAACATGTTCATGGGAAAAATTAATCAAATCTTTTTAATAATTGGAAAAATGTTGAGAGATTAAATGCTTTTCTTCAGAATTATATTGATAGTCAAGACGATGCATATCTTGGTTGGATTTCCTTCCATGGACAGGGCAATTTCTACTTCAAGGTATTTTCCTCTTGATTCCACTTATGTTGCCTGTTCTGATGATCTAATAATCTACAAACAGTTTATTGACATGTTTCCTAGAAGAATTTAAGGTTAAAATAAATATCCTGGGACTAAAATAAGTATCTTGGGATATAGTTCAGTAAGTAAAGTACTTATCTAGCAAACATGAGGACCTGAGTTCTTCCCTAGAATCTAGATAAAAAGCTCAGCATTAGTGTGCGCCTACAGTCCCTGTGCCAGGAAGGTGGAGATTGGAGGTTCCCTGAGGCTGGTTGGCTAGCCAGTAGAGCCCATTAGTAAGTTCCAGACCAATAACAAATTTTGTCTCAAAGGGCAGTGTTCCTAAGAATGACGTGTGGATAGTCTTTTGACTTCTATAAACATGTCCACGTACATTGACACACTCGGGTGCCATGAAAATATAAAAAATAGTATCTAATTTAAAAAATGTGTACTATGTTGTATTATGGCTTTATCATTGTGATTTTCTTATGAGAGCTTTCATAATAAGAACTCTAATTCACACACTTCTCTTCTTAGGTCTATTTAAGATCATGGCTGATAAAACTCCATACCTTACCATGGAAGAAATCACAAGAACTATTCATATTGGACCCAGTAGACTAGGACATCCTCGCTTTTATAACACAAAGGATATAAAACTAGAGAATATCACCGTAATGCAAGGCGAGCCAATCAGACTTAACTCCGTTGAAGAGATAGATGGAAAAATAATGGTGAATTGTGGAGTGGTAAGGAATCATCAGAGTCACTCATTTACTTTGCCATTGTCACAAAAGGGAGAGTTCTATGAGTGTGAAGATGAACGAATTTATACCCTCAAAGAAATTGTCGAATGGAAGATTCCCAAGAACAGAACACGGACTGTGAAACTTACAGATTTCTCAGATAAGTGGGACTCCACAAATCCATTCCCTAAAGACTTTTATGGTACTTTGATTCTCAAACCTGTTTATGAAATCCAAGGTGTGATGAAATGTAAGTATCCGCTGAAAATGAGATCCTGTGAGAGTGAGCACTACGCAGTTTGGGAAAGAAAAGGGGTTAGAATGCGATGAGAGGAATTATGTCCTTGTTGTTTATTAAGTCTGAGACTTGGATTTCTTCTCTGAATATAAGCAAACCATGCACAGGTCTGCCTTGAGGATCACATTAAATATTGAATGTGCAGTTATATATTGTATAGTGCTTCTGAGTAAAAGATGATGTAACTATCAGGTACAGGTAGATTGATACTTGTATTCTTTTTATCATTAGTTACCAAAGAGTTAATTGTTAGAACTATGAGCATATTTAGTTGGAAAGCAGCCTCCTTTTTTGAAAAAGGAATTTTTATGAATTTCATACAAAACACTTTGATTCTATTTTGATCCCTTCCCTTATCTGCACCCCTTTTTGCTACTCCCTTGCCTAATTTCATGTACCTTATTATATGTTTACATACATATACCTATGACATCCTATAGAATCAAATTTGTATTTCTAAATGTACTTCGGTGTGGGTCCATCCAGTAGAGCCTGATTAACATACCAAGAGTCACACCTTTAAAAGAGACTGACTCCCCCTCCCAGCAGCTATCAGGTGTCAATAGTTCCTCAGGTAGGGTTGAGGTTTCTTACCCACTTCCTCACATTTATGTTGGGATTTTATCTGGTTTGAGCTTGCATGGGACTTGTACCTGCTGTCACCATTGCTGTGAGTTCACATGATAACTCCCCAGCTGTCTGGAAAACTCTGTTCCCTTTTGGTCATCCACTGCCTCTGGCTCTTACTATCTTTCTGTCCCTTCTTCTGTGATGATCCCTGAGCCTTGGGAGGCAGAAGTTTGACATAGGTGCCTTGTTCATGAATAAGCATTCTGCAGTCTCTTGCTCACTTCCGCTTGGTCAGTTGTGGGTTTCTGTGTTAATCACCGTCTATTGCATAAGGAAGCTGCTCTGGTGAGAATTGAGAGGTACATTAATCTATGGGTATGGAAATAAGTCTTGTGGTTTCTTTCATGTGTCTCTTACTCCTATTTCATGACAATATTTTTGTTCTCAGCCACCTATTGGTCACAATCTCTCTTAGCATGGACTCTCTGACTTAAAATTGGTATGATAAATTAATTTTCACAGTTTATTTCCATATGCAGTGTTCATTGAAGTTTTTGCATTTTAAAAGAGAAATATCTTCAGAGAACATGGCCACTCCAAATATTCCAATACCTTAAATTTTCAGGATTAGGGTACATAAATGGGGCAATTAGTAGAGCACAGAATTCTGAACCTGGTTCTAACCAAACCTGCTAGCACAGGCCTGTAACCCCAGCTTCTCAGGAGGTTGAGGCAGGAGACCTATCTGGATGACACAGAGAGTTCAAGGCCAGCCTGGTCGATTTAGCACTACTCTATCTCCAAATAAAAAGTAAAATAGGAGCAGGGAATATAGCTCAGTAACTGGACAGTTGCCTAACAAAGGTGAAGCCCAAGGTTCAATAGCTTTCTAAATGGTAGCTTTGGGTGAGCTGTTTAAACAGTGCTTCTGTGCAAAAAAGATGATGATTCCCTCTTTTCCTCTTAAAGTCATATTAAAGAATTTGAGACAATCAAGCAATGTATAAAAATATTTGGTCAAAAGCTATCTCCTTAAATATTTCAAAGTTGATTTCTTTTTCCACCAATTTTCCTTACACAATTATATAAAATATGTTGTTACTCTTTTGGCATGTTTTAGAATTATGTGTTAAACTCTACCATGCTAAACACATATGACTGAAAGTTGAACAATTCATTTGGGACTAAAGGTATAGGGATTCTTTGCAAGATTTAATTTTTTAATATTTTTATTTTTATTATTTTTATTTTATGTGTAAGAGTGTATTGCCTGCATGTATGTCAGTGCACCTGTGTTGTGCAATGCCACGGAGGTCAGAAGAGAGCTTTGGATTCACCTGGAACTGGAGTTAAGGACAGTTAAGATTTAATTTTTATAAAAATTTGAGACCACAGAGAATTTTAAATGTCACACTATTGTTCTGATAGTTTTCCAAAACATGCACAACTGAGATGCATGATTGAATTTTTCTGTGTCATAAATAATAGATAGCACTTTCTCATTTTGCTGATTTTTTAAAATTACATCTTCTGCATGTCACATGGTTAGAAATGGGAACAAACTTAGAACCTAAATATGTGGCCAGGATGGTTAGAACTTTGAATGAATTTGAATTAGGAACCAAGTGTTGGTAGATGAATGAGATATTGCACAGGAGTTCAGTAATACTATAATACTAATGGGAAACATGTCAGATATTTTGTTCAATGGATACAACAGTGAGAAGAACATAGAAACATAGACAAACTTAGGGGATGTTCAATGTGCAGTCCTCAGAGTCTAGAAAGTTGGAAGGGAACTCAGTCTACCTTATTCTCAGCCTTTGGCTTATCTACTGGATCGGCAAGCATGCATTCATTAAATATAAATATCAGAGGCACAGAGTTTGTTGAAAGATTTGTTTTGGCAGATTCAAATGTAGTTTTCTGCTAACCAAGTACCTAACTTTGGCTGGAATAAAAACCCATAACAAAATGTTTTAGCTCAGTTTCCACTAGGTATTAAAATTAAAATTTCATAATCATTATTCTGTATCATTTTTCTTCGGGATGATTTTAAATGTTAGTTTTGTGTAGCCAGTTCAGGAAGAGGTTCTATGAGGCTAGTTTGCAAGTATATCAAATGCAAAATATTCTATGAAAATAAAGAATGGGTATCTACCACAAATTTTGTGTTGTAGGTATTTTTTCCCAACTATAAAAGTCAAACTATGCCCTGACTCTATTGTGGACTTCTCTTGCAG
The DNA here is from genome assembly GCF_000622305.1 of Nannospalax galili. Taxonomy (NCBI): domain Eukaryota; kingdom Metazoa; phylum Chordata; class Mammalia; order Rodentia; family Spalacidae; genus Nannospalax; species Nannospalax galili. Next base: position 1,233,195 of record NW_008356950.1, read on the forward strand.
GATTAGGATGTTTCATATCAACCTTAGAGGAAGAGGAAGAAATCATGGGGTGCTAAAGGAAGTCATGAAATATTGATTTCCTTAAAAAAATGTGGCAAGTAGATAAAAAGAGGGAATAGCAGACATTCTACCCTTATGACTGGTTTTTAATATGTTATTAATGTGACAATTTATACTCCGTATAAAAGATAAGTGGCAGAAATGTTTAAGTGAAATATTTCTTCCTGAAGCTTTTGTTCAACACTCCTTTATAAGCTTAATGCCCCCCCCCCAGCCATCACCGCATACTTAGAGATTTGTAAAAGAGTTACCACTTTCAGGGATGAGATGCAATAACAACAGCAAACCTGCAATTGTTGGCCTCATGTAAGTCATTTCAAGTTGTATTTCTGCTTTTCACAAGAAAATAACATTTGTTATTATATTAAACAAATAAAGTTTCAGTATTTATAAGTGAAAAATTGAGTTCATTATTTAAGTTGACTTCATAAAACAGAGGTCTTGATCATTAAGACTTCTTAAATATGTTTTGATATGTGGATTGATAATTCCTTCTTAACTAAAAATTTCAGCATTATATAAGCCTTTTTGTCTTTGAGAGGAGAATCTCAGGGGCACGCTTGTCACTAAACTATATAGAACTTCAACTCATTTCTTAAGCAGATGGTTGGAGCCATGTAAGTGAAAAGGAGACTTAGAAATGGAGTTTTCAAAAATGATGATAAACAACTGGAAGAAAATGCTTCCATCTCTAGTGTCCTAAGACCTCTTCTTTCTATCATTTAATGAAAAAATATTTTAAATCTCTATAAAATCAAAAAAGCCAAATAGCACTAAAAGAAGGATTTAATAAAGTTACAAGCAAACCTTATGCCTATAACCTTATGCCTAAAATTTCCTTGTGTTCCCCTCCTCTGAGGTAACTCTTTTTGGCATTTTCTCTCCTACTTTCTTATATGTGTCTTTCTTTTCCTAAATGATAGGAACATAATTGGTTTTCAAATCATGGGCAAAAATTTTTTTTGAAAAATTTAAATGTGTATTAGTGTTTTGCCTACATGTATTTAAGTGCATACTTGTGCCATGCTCGTGAAGGCCAGAAGAGAGAGGCAGATCCACTGGAACTGGAATTATGGATAGTTGTTAGCCTCCATGTGGGTGTTAGGAACTGAACCCAGGTCCTCTGCAAGAGTAGCCAGCACTTTTAAATGCTGAGCCATCTCTCCAGCTTCTGGGGGCCTATTGTAGATAGTAACTACCAACTCTCCCACCTAGTCATGGAGTGCGCAATTCTCTTATGTTCAAAGTCCCCCTTTCAATTCTCTCAGTGGATGCTAAGGCATGGCTCAGCATTAGCATTTTCATTACTATCATGTTCACTTCTGATCTATAGACTTTGTGACAAGTATAACTCTTTTTTTGTCATGATGACCTTGTTGTCTTGGCTTATACTTTTTCAATCCTTTCCTAAATCTCCAAGGTCTTTGGTGAAAAAGATAAACAAAAGAAAAATAAACCTATTCAATGCAATTTCCCAGTATCAAGCTAGCAGTAAATCTCTCCTTGGAATAATTATTTTCCCTGAGGGTGTACCTTGTGAAATTCCCCCATCCCTACACTCCAATCTTAACTGACTGCCATATAGACCTATTTGGGACTTCCATTACAAACTATCCTGATAGTGGCTTCCTTTTACCTTGCTTTTGAGTTGACTAGTCAAATATGGAACTTCTTGTTCTTCATATCCTTCCAGCTCTGATAGGGCCTGTCCTCCACATGCTCCTGAGAAACATTCATGGAATATTAAGTTGAGAAGCTGCAAGCTTGAAAACTATCTATTCCCTATACACATGATCAATAATTTAGCTACTTAGAGAATTCTAGGTGGAAATTATTTCAGCATCTTGAAAGCTTTGCGTCTTTGTCTTCCAGCGCTGCTGTTGAGGAGCGTGGCACCCTGAGGTTCAGTTCTGATCCCTAGTGGGTCTGTTCATTCATTGTGACAACAGCTTTGAATCTGGAAATTTAGGTGCTTCTCCTGAAATGACTGCTTTGATAATGTCTTCTTATGTATATTCTATCGTCTCTCTTTCTTTCACTTCTGTTTTCACATTAAAACCTCAACGCTGATCTAATACTCTTTTCTCTGTTCTATCAGTTATCTTTGGTTTACCTTCAGGGAAAGTTTCTTAACTACAAGTCCCACATCCTGATGAATTTTTAATTTCAGCTGTCATATAATTTCCAAGAGTTATCTTGTACATCATTTCAAAATGCTACCCTAATCTTGCTTTGTGGGTTAAATATTTTATTCCAGATAATATTTTACATTTTTCATAGCTTTAGCACCGTTACCTGTACTTTATGGTCCTCATTTGATTTTTTTTTTAAAGATTTGATCTATTATTCCTGTTAAATGGTTTCATTCAGTAGCTGATACCATGTGTTTTTATGTACATGTGAAACACTTTAAAGCAAATTACAAGTGAGCTACTGTTTGTGAACAAGCTCTGTGCTTATGAGTTCTAGGCTTCATCGTGCCACCGCTTTCACTGGGGTATTCCCAGCATCAGTTTTGTGATCTTCCTGATGACTTCACAGGGTTGTGAATTTATTGACTCTGAGTGAGGAGGTACCTGAAGGGCTCACCAGGGTCCTTACAGATTTAGACTGACCTCCATTGTTTTCAGAGTCATTCTTCTTTCCTGCTCATAAATACCCAGTATCCCAAGTTCTGAGATCCTGTGGTCCTGTTCCCTGGATAAAGAAGGTATGATAAGGTGTTGTTCATCTTCCTAGAATAGAGTGGCAATATAGGTTTACTTATTCATCAGACATTCAAATAAATTTCTTGTTTTTTTTTTTTTTTTTTTTTTTTTTTAGACAGGGTCTCCCTTTAGCCCCAGCCGGCCTGGAACTCATTATGTAGACCAGGCTGGCCTTGAACTCACAGAGATCCCCTGCCTCTGCCCCCCACCCCATGTGCTGGGATTAAAGGTGTGTGCCACCATGCCCAGCTTAAGTTTGGAGAAGTCTATGGGAAAAGAAAGGTTTACTTTTATTTGAGTCTAGCATTTTAGGTATTTATGCAATCCTCCTATTCAGACAAGTCATTTAACTTTCTTCTATCTGATTTCTGTCTTTGATAACAATACACTTTGTGGATATTTTTAAGATGTACTGGATTGTTTTCTCACTCTTTTTAAAAATTGTTTATTTTTATTTTATGTGCTTGAGTGTTACGCCTGCATGTATTTAGGTGCACTTGTCTCATGCAATGCCCACAGAGGACAGAAGAGGGTCTCAGATCTCCTGGAACTGCAATTACAGATGGTTGTTAGCTGCCATGTGGGTGGCTGGGATTTGAACCCAGGTTTTCTGCAAGAGCAGCTAGTGCTCTTAAATGCTGAGCCATCTCTCCAGCCCCCTCACTGTTTTGTTTTTTTATTATTTTTTAATTTTATCCTTGTGGTGAATTTGAGGGATGAAAGGATTAGAAAGATATAATTCACCCATAAATCTCTCTGCTTAATTAAATTTGTCTTAGCCCCAAATTTTGCCTAGCCCTTCTGTCAAACTCCTAAAGGACTGGGTGCTATTAGTGCTAAATGGCAAACATAATTTACAAATTTGTTATTTTTAATAAAATAATTTGAGAGTCTTCCTATCATAGTCAGTTTCTTAGATATTTGTGTTTATCATAAGGCTTTAAATATAATAAATGTTCAAGTATTCAATCAAGCACTTGAAGAAGTGAAAAAAGTAGCAAAATATTGTTTATGCACATATGTTTGTGTAGCACAGTACACGAGACACTATTTAGGTGACACAGAACATTTTTTTCTGACTCAGCATATGTAGATTTGATGTGTTATGATGATGTACTTACAACTTTCATAATTTTAAAGAATGCTAACTTCATGGCATGGAAGTTATCAGTTATGTTTTTATAGGGTTATTTTTTGTTAGTGATGCTTTTCCTAATACATCTGTGAAGATTCTGTGATGACATGATATTTCACACCTGTAGGCAGACAAGTTAACTTCTATTCCAATTCTTTCTTTATTGCTAATAGAAATATCAAATGGCAAGCAGGGCAAGGTAAATATTTTCTTCATGTATATGTTTATTTTTATACTGCCAAATACTAAGATTTTACCAGTCAGAGTTCTCCAGGGAAAAATATATTTATGTATATAATAGGTTATTTTATATAGAATTATTTCCTCATGTAAAAGATTGACTTTTGAGCTGAGCATGGTGGTGCACGCCTTTAATCCCAGCACTTGGGAAGCAGAGGCAGGCAGATGTCTGAATTATTTATTTTTTTCAAGGAAACCTTAAGGTTTTATTCCTAAGACCTCCAATTGAAAAAATGAGGTCCACTTACAACATGTAGGAGAGAAGGCTTTATTTAAAAGCTACTGATTTTAGAGGTTAATTAGATCCATAAAATAGCTTCACTGCAAAACTTAGATTAGTGTTTTACAAAGTAGGAATTATAGACCAACCAAGTTTACACATAAAGGTAATCACGTGTCAGGTGTGGCACACTCTTGTAATCTCACACTGGTAAGTCTGAGTGAGGAGAATCACAATTTCTAGGGTTCCTAGGTGGAATAGGGAGGCTCTATCTTAGAAACAAATACACCCAAATAAACAGAAAACAAACAAGTTAATGGAAAATATATTGAAGTGTATCATCTAGCATAAAATGCTAATAACTTTTTTCTTAACGTTCATAAGTCAAACTGTGTGAAAGGCAAAATAGTGTTATAATTATACCTAGAGGAAGAAAAAGCATCTTCATTTTAAATGACTTGATTTCTCAATAAAGACCATGATGAAGGTTTTTTTTCTTTTTTTGAATTTAAAGGTTTAGAACAATCCTAAAAAGCACTTTCTTTGTTTAAAAATATGAGCATGAGAAGTCAGAGACCATCTAGCAAAAAGTCTATAGCACAACCTCTGTTGAAATTAAATGGAATAAATGAAAAAAACCTCACAGATTATCATCAAGATAAGTTAAGTAATAACTGTGATCTTATACAGAGTATAATCCACTTTAAACATGTAATCAAACAACTCACTGGCCAATATGTGAGGATGAAATTTATTAAAGTGCTTTTTGAGAAGTTAGTATAGAGTCATGAAAGGCAATTGACAAAGAAATCAAACTTAGTGAAACTGCCAATTAATAAAGTAATAATAGTAATCATCGTTATTATTAAATAACACAGGAGAAACTATATGTGGAGACAATACAGTGTCATAATTTATTAGAACTTGCTCATGTGAAAAACATGGGGGAACAGTCTTCATGCCGTCAAGATCTTAGTAAGACCATCTGAGCCAATTTTCAATTCTACGTTAATTTAGGTTCAGTTGCAAAGGGAAGGTTTTCACAGGCCCAGGGGACAGGGTGCACCCTACAGGTGATGTTACTTGTCTAAGGAAGCACGCATTGCTCAACACGCGTAAAGTTTAAATGTAATTCTCTGGTTTGTTTTTTTTGTCTTCAAAGATAACTTTTAGTGAGGTCCTTAAAAGTCAGACTTAGTGAAGACGGTGGACCATGTAGAAATGCAGCACCTTTGATGAACGTTTGCTTTAAACAAGAGAGACTTCCCCTGAAAGAACAAGCAGAAAGACAAAGAGAGTGAAATGACTCAGCAGCGCAGGGGAATCAGTCTTCCTTTCTTTGAGAAAATGGAGTCAAGTTGTTTTTCATAAGAACTCCCTTTGGATAACCCAATAACATAACCGGCCAGAATAATTCATATTTGCCCAGAAGGAAAATTTGGGAAGTCTAAACTAAGGTTGTCAAAATATATATTGCTTTTGCTTCAGTTTAGTTTCAAACTAGAAAATTTGCAACAAAAAGCTCCAGGAGTATCTCTCATGCTGAGATATTATCTTCTTATCTGTCGATCATTTTGAAGCCAAAAACAGCTTTTCAGCAAATGACATTTTTTTAAACTTAGCTTACAGTCTCTATATATTCTTTTTTTTTTAAATCAAGAGAGAAGGTTGCATTTTTCCAATTGTAAAACAACCAATGCTTACTTAAAGAATTCATAGATACACACACACATACACACACACATATGAACACATGGACACACAGACATGGACATATACACCTAGATATACATCTATATAAACACATACATATACACTTACTTGACTAGAACTATATATTCCAAAGTTTAAGTAGTGGTAATCTAAACTTTTTATAACTTTATTAAAAATATGATTTTTCCATTCTTATAGATATATTTCTGAAGATTTTTTTTATGTGTATGGGTGTTTGCCTGAATGTATGTAAGGGTCTCCGTATTCCCTGGAACTGGAGTTACAGGTGGTTGTGAGCCACCATGCAGGTGTTGGGAGTCGAACCCAGGTTCTCTACAAGAGCAGCAAATGCTCTTAACCACTGAGCCATCTCTTCAGTCTCCATGAAGTTTTTAAAAATAAGAGCATATAACTTACTGTTTACTAAGAAAAATAAAAATATACAAGTGATCTAGGAGAGCTCCTTTGATATTATAACATTTACCATAAAATTTAGTCACATTTGCTCCACTTTTAAAGCTTGAAGATATTGTTTTAATTCTGAATCATTATGACCCTTACTCTAAGAAGGGCGTGCTTTAATTCATAGGAAAAAGCTTCATGATACCTTTGTTTTATGGAATTTAACATGAAATTCCTAGGTAAATATTTTTGGTATCGATTCTATTTAGTGTTATCTGAATTTCATTAATTTTGGAAAAATTTCAACCACCATGTCCAATGTTTCTTCTGTTTCCTCTTTCTTGTCTTTCTGGTGTGTCCATGACACTAGCAAAACATCTTTGGTAGTTGTCCGCAATTCTTATCTCCTCAGTCTAAATATTTTCAATCCTTTTGCTTTTCAGTTTAGGATATTTCTTGTGGCCTGTCTTCAAACGTCTTGGTCTGTTCCTTGGTGATGTAATCCATCCAGCCATTCTTCATTTCTCTTTCTCTTATTTTCCCTACAGTTTCTACATTTCTGCTCATATTACCCCCTCCCTTTTTCCTTATTTGATGCCTCCCTCTGCCTATTAATCATATATTGAAAACTTGGTCTGATAATTCCCAAATCTTTGTCACATATGAATTTTTCTTTTTAAATCGGGATCTCGTATAGCCCAGGCTGGCCTGAAGATAACCTTGAATTCTTGATCTTGATTCCATCTCCCTAGTGCTGGGATTTGACTTGAATTTGATTTGATGCCTGCTTTGTTTCTGCAGTTTACGCTTTTTGTATTTTAGCATGCTTTATAATTATTAATTATGGGAGGCCAGATGGACTATTTCAGGTGAATGAAGCAAAGTTAAACAGTCCTGTTGTGTGAGGTTTTTGGTTTATCTGGATAGGTAGTGAGCTGTTTTCACAGTGCATACTGTGCTGGTAGGTGTCTGAGGCTAAAATTTGCTCTCCCGTCCTTGTCAAGGCTTGCTAGTATTTTCCCAGGGACTTCTTAGCTGGGGTCTTAGATATCATCCTTTCAGTTAGAACCAGTTGTTGTACAGAATACCTCATGAGGTAGTCAGATGTTTTGCGGGTGGGGTATTGTATAATCTATAATTAAGTTTCAGTCATTTAGTGAGCCTGCACAACTTTTTCTCTCCCATAGGGGTGACAGACTAGCTAGCCCAGGCTGGAGCTGGGAAGTCCCTCTCACTTATGTATAAAAGAGGTTAGGGTTGGGCATTTCCTTTTCCCCAGGCAGAAGCTAAAGGTGACTTGGGTTGGGTAATTCCCTTCTTCCATGTTGGTTAAATTCTGGTAAAACCTAACAAGTTGGTTAGACTCTGATGAAGTTTTTTCCTTAAGAGCAGCCTTTAAAGATATCAGAGGCTCTGCTAGCTGTTTTTCTCTTTACCCTCCAAAATGCACAGGGGGAATTTTCTTCAGTCTTCATCCAGAGTACCTGGTGGGGTTTCTGGAAGGAAGACTGGGGAGAGTGGTAGGCCCTCCGAAGGGCAGCCTCCAAGGGATTAATCTTCAGTTCACACTTAGCTTTCAGCAATTAATCAGTCATCCCTTTATTCTTATCAGTGTCTGGGCTTCAGCATGGTTTCTCCTTGTAGTCAGCTGTGACTCTGAAGTCATCTACTCTTTAATTTTAAGGGCGGTAGTTGCCCTGCGACCTCCTTCCTCTGATGGAGTTAAGAGCATTCTGCCTATGTTATTTCCTTGTGTGTTTGGGCGTATGCGTAATGATTTTGTCTGGCCCCTTTCTCCCACTAAACAATAAAATCTTGGATCTAAAAAACTTTACTTTGCCAATAATTTTAGACTCTAATATCTTCATTATTTCATAGAAGCTTTGCACATACTTATTGCATAAAGCAGAAGTAAGAGAAACTGCAATAAGAGCATTATCTTAAAGTCTACAAGTTTTAGTAGTTAAACTTCCTCCAATGAAAATTAAAATGGAATCATACCTGATTTAATCACTAGTTATAATGCTCACTCAAAGGACACTGGGCTGACAATTGTTTTTCACTTAATTCTTGAATTATTATGACAGAGGCATAATTAGGCATTGAGATGTACTGATAGATAAAACGAGGAAAGACTTCTGACCCTGGGTGTAGATGCTCTAATTTGAGGAAACAAATAATAGAAAATAGAAGAATATTCAAGTTGTGTGAAATGATTGACGGTAAAGGATGACATGGGAAATATGGTAACAGAGGGCACAGGGCAAGGGTGGTTAGAATTTTAAGCAGAACAGTTAGATTAGGTCACATTGACTAGATATTTGAGCAGACGTGAAGAGGAAGGGGAATGGGCTGTGAACATAACTGTCTGAAGAATACTACAGGCAAAAGAAACAGCACACAAAAATAAGAGCGAGGAGCTCAGGGAGAGGGCAGTGAGTTAGCGAGGCAATGTGGCAGATGAGATCCAAGAAGTGCGAAGAACCAGGTAAGGACTTTGACTTGTATTTGAAATTATGGTTCCATGAACAGATGGTAGGTATAGTTGAGTTAGCATTGAAAAAGAATCTTTGTCTAATCTTTTGAGATTTGACTCTATGGAGACTAAGCGTTAGGAAGCCTTACTGTGAACCAGGTAAGAAATAATGTGTCATAGACAAGAATTATCCTGAGGTGTTAGAAAAAGAGGGAAACTAAATATGTCTGTGGGATTGGTGAAAGAAGATAAAGGAGTTCCAAGTAACTGAGATGGAGAAACCAGGAGGCAGTGAAGGGTTTTTTTGGGGGAAGGACACTTTAGTTTGGGCATGCTAATTTTGAGACACCTACTGGATGTGCCAGTGAAGTTCTTAAATAGACATATGGGATTCAGGAGAATTATTTGGCTAACACTAGACTTTGGGAAACCATAAACAGATACTTGGTATTTCAATGCATAAGGCTGTAATATCACTGTAGGTGTGACTGTAGATAGAACAAGAAACCAAGAAGGTTTCTCGTTAAAAGGCGTGTGTGTGTGTGAATAGTGGGTGGTGTGGAGAGAGAAGAAACAAGAAAAAAAAATCACAAAAAGAGGAAAATACAGAAATTAGATCAAAGTGAAGAGAATTAAATGTACTTTGTCAAGTGTTCCTGATATGTTATGTAAAGTGAGATAGATTAGTGTTAGGAACGGAAGAATTGAAAGTATGTCAGCACCTGGATACTAATAGGTGGATGAAGTGACTAGATAGCCTAGCCTGGCCTGAGACTGTCTCTGCAACCATAACGTTCTCCAGAGGTAATCAGGCTATTCCTCACCCACTGCACCCACTGTGAACTAATAAAAATCAGATCTAGCTTACATTTTGACCCTGGTGTTTTGATGGAATAATTCAGAGATCTCAAAAGTCCTGACATCTGATGTATCACTCTCTACTTATTTCCTAGATTTCAGGAATAGCGTGAAAAGGTGATGCCTATCTAGAGCTAGCTCCACAATTCTGAAAATCAGTTAATTTTTTTCTAGTTTTAGTTTCTAAAATTACCTCAGGGTCCTAGGAGCCCTGTGACAAATGCTACTTTTTAAATTTTTATTTATTATTTATTTTATTTTATGTGTATGAGTGTAAGTGCACCCTTGTCATGCAGTGCCCTTGGAGGTCAGAAAAAGCCATCAGATCCCCCTGGAACTGGAGTTACAGGGGATTGTTAGCCATCATGTGGATGCTGGGAATCGAACCTGGGTCTTCCCAAAGAGCAGCCAGTGCTCTTAACCACCAAGCCATCTCTCCAGCCCCAACAAATGCTTCTTAAGTTGGGGAATAAACTTTATAAAATGAACTATAAGATAAGAAAGCTTGGGATTTTTTCTTTTAGCTCTTTTCTTTTAATTTAATTAATTTTTATTTTAAATGAGTATAATTTTTCAGAATGTCAGGTTAAAGGTGACCATTGATTCTGGAACTTTTTTTTTATTTTAATTAAAAGAAGCATTTCATTACAACAGCATTAACCTATTCAATAACATTTTTCTGAGCTAGGGTACATCTCTTTCAAAATTGGCTGTACATTTCTAGGTTTACAGATGAATTATTACCCTTATATAATCTTTTACTCATTATAAACTCTATAAGACATAAAAGATCAGTTAGTGGGGCTAGCAGGATGACTCAGCAGTAAAGATACCTGCTACCATGCCTGATGACCTGAGTTCTATCCCCAGGACCCATGTGGTAGAAGAAGAGAATCAGCTCTCACAAGTTGTCCTCTAACTCCACACGTGGGCCATGACACGGGCACATACACATACACACACAC
>NW_008356950.1:1245498-1245727 GCF_000622305.1 Nannospalax galili
CTAACCCAATTTTTATCCATATCTCCCTTATTAAGGCCTGTTACCTACTATTCTTCTCCTTCAGGTTATTTCTTTTCCTTTAACTCACTGTTTCCTTATCCTTGTCCAGGTTCCTGCAGTTATGTCTGTTTGCACACTTATTTATCAAAGTCTGATCTTAGGATCCACATATGAGGGAGAACATATGTCGATTTTTCTTCTGAGATTGTGTTAACAAATTCCCCATGAC
>NW_008356950.1:1248420-1248644 GCF_000622305.1 Nannospalax galili
AACCTGGCTCTTCTGACTTTCATAGTTCGCATTGAAAAGTCAGCTGTGATCCTAATGGGTTTTCCTTTATATGTGACTTGTTGTTTCTCTTTTGCAGCTTTCAGAATTTTCTCTTTGTTTTGTGCATGTAGTGTTTTTACTATGATGTTCTGTGGAGAGTTTCTGTTCTGGTCCTTTTTGGTGTTCTGTATGCTTCTTGTATTTGTATGGGCATGTCTTTAAGT
>NW_008356950.1:1249363-1260717 GCF_000622305.1 Nannospalax galili
GGTGTTGGACTGACCTGAGACCCTGGCTTGTGGCCGTGCCATACAGGATGCAAAGGCTGATGGGGTGGGAATAAGCCCCAAGATTTCCCAGGGAGTGGATTGAGTAGTTGGGTTGTACTGGATGCAAAGGATCAGGGAGAGGCAAGGTAAGCCTCAGAGCCCCAGAAAGAGGCTGTCAGCCCCAGAAAGAGGCTGGTAGGTGTTGCAGGATCAGGAAGCAGAGAGAGGTGGGTGTGGGGCCGGGTCTAGAGGCAGTGCTCCTGGGGCCCAAGGAAGGCACCAAGCCGGTGGGGGTGAACAGGGTCAGGATTCAGCAGTGGCTCCCCAGGTGTCTGGGGCCCCAAAACTAGGAATGGCACAGGGCCCAAGCTTGGAGTAGAGAACAGCAGGGGAGATGGAAGGGTGAGCGCGGCTGTCGGAGTGAAGGTGTGGAGGGCTGCAGGTTAGACTTACCCCCAGAGAGGCCTGAGGGCGGGAGAGCGGGCCAAGAGAGTTAGCCAGTGGTGCAGGTCCGGGAAGCAGGGAGAGGTGAGGGCAGGGCCAGGTCCCGTGGAAGCAGTGCTCCTGGGGCCCAAGGAGGGCACCAAGCTGGCCTGGTCGAAAAAGATCAGGAAGCAGCACCAGTTCCTCAGGTGTCTGGGGACCCAAGACCAGGAAGGGTGCGGGGCCCAAACCAGGAGCAGAGAACAGCGGAGGAGATGGAAGGGCGAATGAGGCCGGGGGGGTCAATGCGCGGAAGGCTCCGTGATGGACCCACCCCAAGAGGCCTGAGGATAGGGTAGAAGGCCAGGAGAGTTAGCGGGTGGTGCAGGTCCGGGGGAGCAGAGAGAGGTGAGGGCAGGGCCGGGTCTAGAGGCAGTGCTCCTGGGGTCCAAGGAAGGCACCAAGCCTGTGGGGGTGAACAGGGTCAGGAATCAGCAGTGGCTCCCCAGGTGTCTGGGGCCCCAAGACTAGGAATGGCACAGGGCCCAAGCTAGGAGTAGAGAACTGCGGCGGAGATGGAAGGGCGAATGAGGCCGGGGGAGTCAATCTTTTTTTATTTCTAAAGAAAATGAAGCAGCACTTTTTTATGCTGTGTCTTTACAAACTCTAGTATACAGAATAAATAATAACATGACAGAAATGACAGAGGATTTCAGAGCTGTGTAAGTGGGTAACATAAAATGTAATAGTGTAAGTGATGTTTTACAAGAAAAAATTGTTTTCTAAGTTTTTATATTTTTAATTTCCAAAAGCAAGAGAAAACTGTTGGGTGTTGTGGCAGCTTCATCTCAACAGCCAGCAGGCAGAGGCTGAAGATTGCTACACATTTGAAGTCAATCTGGGCTACATTATAAGTTCCAGGTCATCAGTTTTAGCTATAGAATGATGTCCTGTCAAACGAACAAACAGAAACAAACAAACAAACAAACAAACAAAAGAAAAGCTCATAAAATCCAAACCATCTACGCCAAAGTAAAACATCATGGAAAGAAACAGTGGCAGGCGGTGGATAGAGATATTAGGAAACAATATTGGTTTATAAAATGCTTATATAACATATGTTAGAAAATTGTCAAGAAAACACATATGCTATTATAATATCACTATTTTAAATTCTAGATCTTTTATAACAATATTATGATGGTGGTACCTGGAGAGCAGGTAGGTTATCTGACAATAATGTTCTGTGTGACTCAGTAATCTCAAAGAAAGACTTTTTAGAACATAGTGACTCATCTTTCTTCAGTGACACCATCATTCCAGCCAGGGCACCCATCCTATAGCACTTTCTTTCTACCCAGGTAAAATATAGTATGGGTGGAAGAAGAGATAACTTTGACTTTTAAAAAGTTTGAATCTTGATATCTATTTCATATTCCAGTCCTTTTTGTTTCGTTTTGTTTTGCTTTTGAGACAGAGTCTCCCTGTAGCTTCAGTTGGCCTAGAACCCAGTGTGTTGACCAGGCTAGCCTCAATTTCACAGAAGTGCCTCTGGGTGCCCCATATGTCAATCTTAAGTGTCTTATGTTTGTGATTTTGCAATGTTGTTTTACTCTACAGGGTGGGATTTTGTATGAGGAAAATATGTTTTGGGTCTCATACATGGGAGTTTTGTCTGAAGTATCAAAATTTTCTTCTATAGCAATTTTTTATATAAAGTCTGGATCTTAAAAACATGATTTAAGGAGCTGGAGAGATGGCTCAATGGTTAAGAGCACTGCTTGTTCTTGCAAAGGACCCAGTTTTGACTCCCAGCGCCCACAGGGTGGCTTATAACTGTCCTCAACTCCAGTTCGAGGGCATTGTATGACATGGTGCACTCACATATAGGCAGGCGATGTACTCATACACATAGAACAAAAGTAATAAATAAAATTTTTTAAAAACATGATTTAAAATGAAATGATACAATTTTCACACACATATTTATAGGTATATTCTTACATATTCATGTATATGTCATAAAACTATATGTACAAACACAAGAATGAGCAATATTGGGATTAGGATAGTGATTATCCTTTGTAGTAGTGAGGAAGATATGATTTTTGGTAAGATTCCTAGGTTTCCGAGGGATTAGTTAATGTCTACTTTGATTTTTCTCCATAGATTTTATTTCATAAAGCAAGTAGCTGAGAACAAAACAAATAAAATTCATATCACTAAAAAAGCTGTAGAACTAAAGCCAAAAGTTTTTTTTAACTTTAAAAAAATTTCATACATGCATATAAGGTGTTTGGATCAAATCCACACTCACTCCCTCCCCTCCAACTCCTCCCATATCTCCCCATCACTGTTTCCTGACAACTTCATGTACTCTCTTATCTAATCCCTAGACGATTCTAGGGTTACCTCTTCAGAGGGGAGAATGTTAGAGTAGCAAAAAGACCCATAAAAAATGTCTACTTCTTAAACTGAGCATGTTGGTTTATGTATGATTTCTTTCATCATAAAACTAAAAAAAAACCAAGGAATCACATTTATGGAAAACTATATTATAATTATGTGAGTTCTTCTTCTTTTTTTTTTTCCCACTAAGTGAAATTTAGCTATGGCGCCAGGAGACTATCTCACAAAATGCATTTTGAACAAAATGTCAGTTGTTTTCTTCTTTTTTATTTTTTCAGTTCAAAAGGACATAGTCCGCATTCTCCCCAGTTTAGATGTTGAAGTCAAAGATATCACTGACTCTCACGATGCTAACTGGTTTCTTCAGCTGTTATCTACGGAAGATCTCCTTGAAATGACCAGTAAAGAGTTTCCCATAGTGGCTGAAGTCATAGAAGTACCTCAAGGGAACCAACTGCCCAGAAATATTTTACAGCCTGGAAAAAACATTGTGATCCACAAAAAGTACCAGGCTTCAAGGATTTTAGCTTCAGAAATGCGAAGCAATTTCCCTAAAAGACACTTCTTGATCCCTACTAGCTACAAAGGCAAGTTCAAACGGAGACCACGTGAGTTCCCAACTGCATATGACCTGCAGATCGTTAAGAGTGAGAAGGAACCCCTTCATGTGGTGGCCACCAAAGCCTTTCATCCACTTCAGCAGGAGCTGTCCTCTGTGTCTGTCGGGGACCAGTTTCTAGTGCATCACTCAGAGGCCACTGAAGTCCTCTGTGAAGGAGTGAAGAAAGTGGTGAACGTTCTGGCCTGTGAAAAAATCCTCAAAACGTCCTATGAGGCAGCACGGCTGCCTCTGTACATGGAAGGAGGTTTTGTAGAGGTGATTCATGATAAGAAACAGTACCAGATTTCTGAGCTCTGTACACAGTTCCGCTGGCCCTTCAATGTGAAGGTGTCTGTGAGAGATCTTTCCATTGCTGATGATGTTTTGGCAGCTACCCCAGGACTACAGTTGGAGGAGGATATCACAGACTCTTACCTACTCATCAGTGACTTTGCCAACCCCAGGGAATGTTGGGAAATTCCCGTAGGCCGCTTGAATATGACAGTTCAGTTAGTTAGTAGTAGTTTGTCTAGGGATACCGAGCCATTTCAAGTTAGGACTCTGGTAGAGGAGATTACAGAAGAACAATATTATATGATGAGAAGATATGAAAGTTCTCTGTCACACCCCCCACCTCGTCCTCCCAAGCATCCCTCAGCGGAGCAAACAAAGTTAACCCTGCTCACGTTAGCAGAAGAAAGAACCGTGAATCTGCCCAAGTCTCCTAAGGTAAGACTATGCTTTCACAGATTTTCCTCTAGAGTGTTCTTCTTGAGAAAGTAAGTTTCAAGTTGTTTCTGAGTTTGCTTTTTGCTCCCTTCCATGTTTGAAACAAGCCTGTGTGAAGCACAGTAGATGAATGAACATCAATACGCAGAAGCTGTTGCAGCATTTTGTACGTTGATGTCTCACCAGTAGAACTGACACGAGTTCCATATTGAGTTAGAAATAGCAGGGATGGCATTTGAATATGACTGCCCAGATTGCCATTCCAACTTTTTTTGACAATTAAAAATGTTCAGTAAGGTGTCTCAGAAGCAAATCTCTTTTCTTCTGGAAATGCGGTTCAGTTTTCCTAGGTAGAATTGTCTTAATTCTTCATCCAGGAAATGAGCATAGAATAAACTCCCTTCTTCTAGGGGGGGCGGTACTGGTAGCATGCATCTCTAACACATGTCTTCATTTTGCTTTATGTGCAGAAAGATGTAAAAATATCTTGGCAGAACTTTGTGTGAGAATGTGAGCATCTGCCCACATTATGCCTGTCTTAGAATTGTAATCTTTAACAGTTCTATTGAAAAACAAAATCAATAAAACTGCAGGCACTATGAGATCTTTATAGAATTAACCACTCCACAACCACTCAAGATTTTGGATGATAGTTCAGCCTCATTTCTACTTGATGTCTTTGTCTCTTGAAAACTGCCTGCTGGCGACCTGGAATGTGTTTGCCCTTATGCGGGGGTTGTTTATGAGGCTAAGGTTCTATGGTGTATGGAAGGAAGGAGTTCAGTCCTAGCAGATGTTCTGCTAGCAGCTTTGGAAAACAAAGCAATTAGTAAAACAAAGAGAGACTTCTTGTTAATTTTCCATACTCAGGAAAGATAGTAGCCTTGAGCTTCCAGGCTTATATATAGATATGGAAATGCTTCTAACTATACATCTCAAAGATTACATGCTGTATGTATGCTGAAAAAAATCCTTAAAGATCATCAGAATCATTTTTTTTTAAAAAAAAGATAAAACCTGGAAAAATTTCCTACCCAGTAAAGCAATAAAAAAAGTCAAAACAAAGCAGTTGTAAAATAACGTTGATTAGCAGGTTATTACTAACATGGAGTCTTTGATTTTTGTACTTTACTTTTTTTTATTACTGAGTTGAATGACATTGTTGCTAACGTTCAGAGCCTGGGTCTAGTATTTCCAGGTCCTTGAGTCTACAGAATGTGGCTCCTTGGATAGGACTCCTATATTAAAATCTACCCACTCAGGGATCAGGGACCATTGGGGAAGAAAGCGTGGAACGATTTTAAGAGCCAGGGAGGAAGTGCATGACCATATGGAAATAAAGTCCTACAGACTCCTGAGACCCTTCTCATATGAGCAATGGTATCAGCATGCACAAGACCCAGGCAAACTCAAGCAGACAAAAACCCAGCACAGAACTGTGGAAATGAACAGCAGGCCCCAACCTTAGATGAAAAATTATTGGCAGCTGATTACTGTTCTATGGTTAAAGGGAGGGACTCTAGATAGGCTGACTAGATCTCAGTGGATAAACTTGCACTGAGGGACATCTGGGGACACTAACTTGACATGATAGGCCTTAGCACAAATGACAGATTGTATGAATTCCAGTGGGGGGGCTATGGGTGGGTGCCAGTGGGGAAGGGGTATAAAGTTAAGACGCTTTGTATGAAATACACAAAAATTCAATAAAATATTAAAAAATTTAAAAAAGGTATAAAACAAAGACACACAGGTTTGCAAAAGTAGCTAGGAAACTATTCAAAGCAAAGTGATAGAACTAGTCAGAATATACTGTCAGGAGTGACCCCGGTTATTGCCTGGGGCTTTCATTTAGGGGGTCCAAAAGATACGGATACTAGGGCATAGTTCGGATGGTTCTCCGTTTTGATTGATAGGCTTAGCTAACTATTTTGATTGATGGGTTTTTTTCTAACTCTGCATAGTTCTTCCCATCACATATCTGATTTTAATCATATCCATGCCCAATCATATATAGGTATAAGATGGTAAATAAGGATTCACCTTGAAAGTTCACTTGAGGACATAGTTTGCCTTTTTGCTCATGCATCCAGAACTAGTTCAGGCTGAATTAGCTTTCATACTCTCATACTGGGTTTAATTGGAGTACAGGTAAATGGAATCTGTATGATGGCCTTTAAGGGAAAGAGAAAGTTATACCATTGTTCAGAATGGAATGTGTATGCAGCTCAGTGCAGGTTGGGGTCCTAGGTTGGTAACAAACTGCTAGGCGCTTTGTTCAGAGAGGGTTGTGTGTGCATAGTATATATGGGTTAAGGGTCTCAGGCTGCCAAGTCCTTATTAGAAGGAGTGTGTGTAATGCCCAAACCAAGCAGAGTTCCAGATGACCAAACTAATCCCTACACTTCCCTGACTCAAAGTGGGAAATAGAATGGTTTCTCCTGTTTACTGGTGGGTAGAATAATGATATCACCTCCCCCCAAAGATGTATACACTTAATTCTCAGAACCCATGGGGATATTACACTTTAAGACAAAAGAGACTATTCACATTTGCTTAAAATCTAAGGCCTTGAAATGAGATTACCCAGAATTATCCAGATAAGTCCAATTTAGTCACAAAAGTCCCTGGAAAGAACCTTTCCCAGTTGAGATCAGGGTTAAAGGTAAATATGATTACAGAAGAATGTGCAGAATGACAATACTGTTGCCTTCAAAGATCAAGAAAGGGAGGCAGGAACAACATAGTGCTCCTCAGAAGCTAGAAAGCACAGACAGACAAGGTCTTCCCTAGACGTTCCAGAAAGAACTGCAGGTGGCCGGCCATACCTATAAATCCAGGAGACCAGGGTTAGACTTCTGACTTGCTGAACTGTAAGATAACAAAATTATGGTGTTTAAACCAATAACATTATGGTAACATTACAGCAATAATAAAAAGATGAAATAGGATAAAAAGTTGAATAAGGATTAATATAAGCCTTAAATAGCTAAGACTATAGAGCAATTAGAACTTATTTTGTTTGGAAAGTGATTTGTTTGTTTGAGACACAATCTTTCTGGGTAACCAGGCTGACCTCAATTTCAAGATCTTGTGCGACCTCCTGAGTAGCTTACAGTTTTGTACCACTGGATACCCAGCTTTCTACCCTTCCTTCCTCCCTCCCTTCCTCCCTCCCTTCCTCCCTCCCTCCCTCCCTCCCTCCCTCCCTTCATTTCTGTTCCCTTTTCTATTTTCTTTTCAATATTTTAAATGAATTTATCAGTTCAAGTGCCTACAGAGAGCCTAAAGGTACAGCTACGCTTTAATCAGATGG
Source organism: Nannospalax galili (assembly GCF_000622305.1). Lineage (NCBI taxonomy): Eukaryota > Metazoa > Chordata > Mammalia > Rodentia > Spalacidae > Nannospalax > Nannospalax galili. The sequence goes on from NW_008356950.1 coordinate 1,256,842, forward strand.
AACTGGGATCTTCAAAGTAACCAGAATATTTGCTTTTCTTTCTCTATTGCTTTTATTGTCTCCAGCTACTTTTGTTCACAGATGAGAAGAATTCTGAGAGTTCATATTTCACAAATCTCACAGTTTCATGCCTGGAAAAGAATGCTATTTCATTATCTAGTTGAGTTTAGAAAACTGCAAGATCTAGCTGAGCGGGGTGCCACACACCTTTAATCCCAGCACTGGTAGGCAGAGGCAGGCAGATCTCTGTGAGATTGAGGCCAGACGGTCTACATAGTGAGTTCCAGGTAGGCTGGGGCTAGGGAGACCCTGTTTAAAAAAAAGAAAGAAAGAAAACTGAAAGATGCGATCTTGGATCACAGTATCACACACCTTTGTCCTCAGTCAGCTTACTGATTGCCTCAATCAGAGACAAAGTTGATGAGTGTCTTAGTCTTAACACCACAGACAAGATAATTTATGGAAAACAAAAATGTATTAGTCTTAGAATTCTGGAGGCTGGAAACTCCAGGGTCTAGTTGCCAGTAAGTTTGATCTCCAGTTCCAAGTTTGAGTCATGTTGCTATGTCCTCCAAAGAGGAGGAACATCATTTTTTCACATAACGAATGGGGAAGAGGGGAAACTTATCCCCCAAGCCTTTTTAGCAGATGTATTAATTTTACTCGGGCCAGACCTTATGGCCTAAGAGCTTTCAATACATTCTTACTTCCAGATGCTGTTGCATTGGCATTAGGCTGCTATCATAAATTTTGGAGGAAATAGAAACATTCAAACCATGTTAATAAGAAAGAAAATGAAGTCTGGATGTCTCAAAAAACTAAGGCAAAAAGATCAGGAGATATAAAATAATAGATATCCACTACCACCCAAAGAGAAGAGATTAAAAACCCTAAACCAAGAAAACTCATAGAGAAATGATTAAATTTGTGATTTAACTGTTTTATTAGGTGAAAAACATCCAGCAATGTTATATCTCAGGTATTAAATGACTAAATTACTGTATGCAAGATTCCAGGTCTACTTAATTTGTTTATTCTCTGTCTAGATTCCACTTGAATTCATGGTGCTAAGATCTGAGTCCCATTCTGAAGAATGATTGCCTGGAGTTTGTAAAGATATTAAGAAGTTCTAAAAACCATTTTTATCTGAGGAATGAGAATTGAATAACAGCCTAAATTTGAAAAACTTGATACTAGGTAATATTAGTGATAGCATACATTTAAAGAACTGGTGTTGAGCCCGGAGAGATGGCACATCTGCAATGTCAGCTCTTGAGAGGCAGAGATAAGAGGATTGGGAATATAGACCAGGTACACAGGGAGATTATTTCAAAAAACAAAATAAAATATGCAAAACAAAACAAAAAGAAAGAATTGCTCTGTGACAAAGACTATAAATATATTTCTTTATAATATCTTCAACACTGGTTAAGTGGAAGAACATGTTTGGTATAACATGTTATAACAGATTATATATGCCTTTTTACATGCACAGAAAGGAGTGCTCTATGCTTCATTGTGTGGGTTTACTTTTGCTTTCTTAATGGATCATTAACTTTACTAGATCATTTCCTACATTGCTAAGTAACAGGACAGATATATAGGCAGGCTAATCATAAAGATATAAAACATACGTATTAACAAAGTTCATTTGTGGCAGATACTGATCTTCAGTTTAGGAACACTGTGTTCAACTAAGGAGTATGGAATTTAAGAATCTTTGAAGGAAGATTATAAGAATGAGTTGCAATGAAAGAATTCTTTTCCACAGGAAGATTTACCAACAATTTCTAGCTTTAGCAATACCTAGTAAGGACAATAAAGATGGCAGTAGAAACTTGAGAACTGTAATTCAGGTTAGAGGGCACGGGAAATCAAAGAAATGACAACCTACTTTAAGGTCAGTGTGGTTTCATGTGATAACAATGTATGGAGTTCAAACACAGGTGGCAAGATGTACCAAGGGATCCCCCTTTATACTGATGACATAATGTGCAAGTATTATATTTAAACTCTATGCTTTTGGAGTTTTAATTAGACAGAACAATATTAGAAAGTGGCTGTAGAAACAAAACTGTGTCCCCAATTGTGTTCTGAATACGAATGGTGCAGGGTGGACTCTCCTCAGAAGTTATAGTTTCTGTGTCAGAACTAGTTTCAGATAGTCTGGAAGAACATACACCCACTGGAGTTTTGCCTGTCATGGATATATATGGCTATGGCTTTTGGGTACCACACAGGAGAAATGTACCTTCTGTGTTCTGATGAAAGGGCCCATAACCAGATAGAAAAAACAAACCTTTGGTTGAAAGATGAGATATTCCACGTCTTCAGAGACTGCAGCTGGGCCCAGAAATCTTGCATTTTGCAAACCCTGTTTGGCCATTTAATGCCCAGCAGTCTACTTTGTTCCTGGAATATCTAGATTTCTGCAGACAAGAACACCCACAGGAGACATTAAGGCAAAGAGCAAGGGAGGATGTGATGGCAAGGTTCTGTGCAATGAGCAGAAAGAACTGCTGCCCCAGAATGAGAGCAAGGACTGAAAAAGGCAGAAGGAAAGCCAGGGTTCTGCACAGTGCAGAGAGAATGCCTGCCCAGAGCCACTGCTGCTGAACTGTCGCTTCTGATCTCCGTTCTGACTGTGAGAGTGGCTGGAATTTGTTAAAGAAACCCACGCTCCAGGACTACACCTGATCTTTAGGGAACAGAGACAAGTACCTTATCCACTCGGTTGTTATTGATAGGATTTGGTCCCAAACGTTGTGATTTTTTATTTTTTTTATTTTTATTTCCCCGGATGTGGGATGTGCTAAGTGTTAGGAGCTTCTGGAGACTGATAATGCTTCATTCTTCGTGGCTCTTCTTCATCTAATAAAGGCTGTAAATCTTTTCTCACTAAATAGAGATTATCGGGGATGAAGAGATGGCTAAGTGGTTAAGAGCACTGATTGCTCTTTCAGAGGACCCTGGGTTTGGGTTTGATTCCTAGGACCACATGGCGGGTAACAACAATCTGTAACTCCAGTTCCAGGGGAATTTGACGCCCTCTTCTGACCTATGCAGGCATTGCATGACACGGGTGTACATGTAGGCAAAACACTCATACACATAAAATAAAAATAATAAAATATTTTAAATAGAGATTTTTATTATAGCAGTTTTCAAAGACCATAAGCAATGAAGGTGGAATACAGACACCCTTAAAGATTGTGTATATGTGCTTGAAAATTAAAAAAACAAAGGGCACTTAATGAGTGTCTCTTAGAAAAATATGTCAAATTTTCGATCCCAAGATATGAGCTTAGCATATTTTAAATAAAATATTTGCTCATTATTCTTAGGGCATGACACATCGATTTATAAATCAAGGTTTCCAGTTCACTTGAGTTTGTCTACTGAACCCCATTGTGGGTTATCCCCATTGACCCTTAGCCCCATTGCAGTGTAAACAGCCAAGCATAGTAGAAACCAGTGCAAAAGATGGGAGAGGAAGGCTGAGCAGGAACAAAGGAGGTGTTAGGTTGGAAACTGGCCAAACCTGAGTCACAACTGAAACCTGTCAGCGAGAGATCTGTGTCCTAGGGACTGTCAAAGTACCTGTTAACGTTCTGTTGGGGCTTCTAGAACTGAGAGAAGAGTACCAACTTTGAAAAATTTGCTCTAGGGATACCATATATTATATTATTATTCTAGTTAGGTAACTGAGGGCTGGTGTAAGTGTGCTTCAGATGAGAAAGAGTTGGTTAAATTTATTAAGACATTCTGAAACACTGCCTGATTGTGAAAGACTTTTAACAAATGATGAACATCCCATCAAACTAATAAGAAAAAAATTTATTTAGAAAATTTATGCATTAAAAATAGTTTTATGGG
>NW_008356950.1:1260824-1312408 GCF_000622305.1 Nannospalax galili
CATTAAAAATAGTTTTATGGGATGACTGAAATGAAATCACACTTGAACGTATACTTGAGTGAACCAAAATTTTGGCCTGTTTGGAGCTTTCAAACAATCAAGATGCTTTCACAAGGGAATGGTGATGTTTTAGTTAAAATTTTTAGTTATAATTCTTCTCTTTATTTTGTCAAGAAGTAAAATATTGCTAAATTTGTGATTATCATATTTTAAATACTGAGTTGTTCCTTTAATCAGCAGAAAAATGTAAATTTAAAAATTTATTTATTTTCCCAGTATTTTTGTAAAATGATTGAGGGAAATTTGGAGTAAATTACTTTGCATTAGATTTCGGGTTTTATGAGAGTATTAGTTTTCATTTTATTAAATGTCTTTGATTTTCATTTTAAATGACCATGGATGATAGAAGAAGTTTGGAATCTTAATGCACGGGGTATGCAAACTGAGGATGTTTGAATCACCAATTTCCCATAATGCCAATTGGGATTTTAGTGCCTGTAACCACTAAGCTGCATTTGGACTAGGTGGTCAAGTTATAGTCACTGTGAGATCATTGGCTTTTTTTGTTGGAGGCTGAGGTAAAGAGGATTGTGAGTTCAAGGTCAGCCTAGGTCATATAACACAATCTTGTCTCAAAATAAAAAGTAAGCAAAGAGGGCTGGCAAGATGGCTCAGGAGATAAAATCACTTCTGCCAAGTCTGAGGCCTTGAGTTCAGTCCCTCGGACCCACATGGTAGAAGGGAAGAACTGAGTTTTAGAAGTTGTCCTCTGACCTCCACACCCATGCCCAATTCATGCAGTGCTGGGGATGGAACCCAGGACTTTATACATGCTGAACAAGCACCCTACCAATTTAGCTTCATCACCAGCCCCTCTCTTGTCTGTTTTGGTGGTTCTTTTAGTTTTCCTTGACTTTATTTAGGTGCCTTAGAACCAAAGCTTCAGACTCTTCTGTATCTAGGTTCATTTTTTAAAAAGTTCCTATCCATATGCACAAATTTCTTATGATATAAAATAACCTTCAGCAGAATTAATTATATTTATAAACTCATTAATGAAAGTCAGCAGAAAATGATACTGTATTTCTTTTTTAAAATCTGTTTAAAAGACTGGAGCAATGGCTCAGCAGTTAAGAGCACTTGTTGCTCTTGCAGAGGATCAGAATTGAGTTTCCAGCACCCATTTTGTGTGGCCCACAACCACCTGCAACTCCATCTCCAGGGGATCTGATGCCCTCTTCTGGCCTCTGTTTGGCACTAACATGCACATGCACATGCATGATACACAGATTCACACATGCCTGAAAATAAATAATCTTTACAAATATGTTTAAATGTGCTTAGAGATCATCTTCTTAAAGCCCAGTTATAGAGAGATACCTACCTGACTATTAGAACACTGTGTCTGATTGGTGGGAGCCAGTGAGTTTACAACTCTACTTATGGGGCATTCAAAGGTCTGGAAATCATCAGGATGGCAAGAGAATTTGTACTGACATGGGACTCATACATTTGGACCTGTCACACTCAGAGCTTTCCTTTTCTGACCCAATGGTGAGAAGAAGACTGAGGATATCTTAAACCCTCCCAGAGACAAGATTTTATATGATAGTCTTTGATGTTGGCAAAAATTACTTTGTAACAATTCAGAGTTTTGCTAAGCTGCAGGAACTGCAACTAGACTGGAACTAAAATTACGAATTTTGACATTTCACATCAAGTGCATGGTCGCGCACAATCCAAAGAAAATATGAAGCCTTCTTTTCTTTATAGAACATATGGATTGCTATCAGGAGAAAAGCTAGTAAAAGTCAATGTGTAAAGGAATTCAGAATAATAGACATATTTACAATAAGCAAACTCTCAGAAAGTGTTGCTACAATCTAGAAGAAAGCTAGAACTCTATTATTGTAGTAAAAGAGAAGGAAGAAAATAGTCCATTGTTTGCAATTCTTTAAATATTACTCCAATTATACATTATTTATTTTATGCTTTCAAATTATTTATAGATATAATCACTGTAGAGAAAAGTATGATTATACAGGGCAACTTCTTATGACCTCTTATCAAAATTGCATATTGTGCTTAGAGTATATTTACAGTGTCCAGGTTGAAGTTTGCTTAGATAAGTAGAGTCCTATTTACTGTGGTCCATCCAAAAACGAGCTTGTGTGTTGATGACTGTATGTCGGTATAAACTCCTGACCTGAAAGAGCTTCATAATGGCTGGAGTCTAGAAAAAACAATTCAAAGGTGTAAGGATATGGAGGAGGGTCAGATCAGGAGTGTGTCATTACTAAGTTTCATAGATCAGGGTTGTTTGGTAAACTTCTTGATTACTCTGTTGTATGTTGGGAATGCATTTTCCTCAACACCAACTTACTGTTTCCTGACACACTATTCTCTCCCAGTGCTCAAATTTGACCTCATATTACTTGACTCTACCCTTAGACTTTAATATCCAGTGTACAGAACTGTGGAATTGTCTCCATTTGGCCAATTTCTCAAGGACTGCTACTAGGTCTTTGAAGGACCTCATTCCATCCCTTTGTTCATATTCCTTCTTGTTTTTCTCTTTTTGTTTAACCAGTAAGTAGTTTCTCCCCTTATCCTCACACTTCTTTAACAACAGACCACAATGAGTCATTACACCAATAGCTAAAATTTCAGCACCCGAAATAAATTTGTTCCCATGTTCAGTTCATCGTCCTTATTCATAAAGTATATTGTGCATTTCATTCTTCCAGTATAGAAAAGAATGAAGGAAAACATGTTACATTTCATATTCAAAGACTTTTCTAATTTTGAAATACCTTAAACTTTGCAGAGAGGAAAATAAAATGCAAGTCATTTTAGCATTATCAGAAAGAAATAACAAAAATTTTCAGTAACAAAAACTTTCTTTCAGATACAAAATACTTATGAAAGGCAAGCTACAGAGATGGGAAGCAATGAGATGGTAGTTTCCTACAGTAGGGGTAGAAACAGGGATAATAAAAAGTTCTAAAACTGCATTGTGGTATTTTTTCACAAGTCTACAAATTTATGAAAATTAATAAATGTACAGCTGTGTTGATGCAGAAAACACAACTGATATTTCAAAGACAATGAAAAATGGTTTATATTATGGCAAATATGAGTGGCCATGGGCATGATTTTTTTTTATAAAGGTAGTAAAATAAAAACACAAAAACTTGAATCTTTTTAAAACATGAAGATTTGATTTAAGTTAAGTAGGGTTTCTGGATTACTAAGCAGTGTTAAAACATGATCAACAGAAAGGACACAATATCATCCTCATTTGTAGCTTCACTAAAAACCAAGATTAGCGTTATTTTCATCACTTAGTAATATATCAAAGAAAATTTGAAACATCTTAGGAAATTTTTAAAAATTAAGAAACGTATAAAGCGAGAGTGAGTAATGTTAAAATGGTTCTGAGTTCAGTTAGTTGGGGGTACTCAATTGTGGATGTAGTTGAAAATCAGTTCACTCATATTTTTTGAGGTCAGTATGCATGTGTTCTTAAGTGAAATTGGCACAAGTTTGAGTGGAGAAATATGAATAATAATGATAACTTGGTTCCCAACCTGCAACATTCTAGCTTTCTATAGTCATTGATGTTCTAACCAATCAACCTTGCAGAATGCTTAACATGTTACTGTGAAAACTTCCATTCACAATTACAATGTTGACAATATAAATCACACCTGAATAAAGTTATTAAATACTTCAATTACACAAAGATAATTAAAACCAAAACAAGGAGGTTGGTTAGATAGCTCAAAAGATCGCAAGAGAAAGTATGTCCACCTTTACAAACGAAAGGGCCATGTTCCAGAGAATTTGAGGATGGGAATCTGCAGGCATGTGTGTGAGAAAAAAATAGGTAATAGGGGAGACACAATCTAATGACAATGGTAGGGTTTCTGAAATAAAAAATGAGTAGTCATGGAATTTATCCAAATTCATTAAAAAGTCATTAGAATAAGGAGTTTGTGATAGAAGGTTGCTTTTTTTTTTGAAGCAAAGTTAGTGCTTTAATGTATATCAGGTTGAAATATCTGTGGAATGCGTGAGCTGAGAGATCTAGTCTGACATTAAGTACAGATCTGTGATTCAGGAAAGATGCCTGGGTTGACGACATCTCAAGTGTTTGCAAATGAAAAGGGGAAATGAGACTCGTGTAGGAGAGATGAAGCCAGGGAGTGTGCACAGTTCAGGAGAGAAGATGGAGCTCCTCTCTAAGGAAGGTCAAAGTATAAGTGATAAAAGAAAAATACATGAGAAACCTCAAAAAGGAAATGTGGGCTTTATTAACTGAGGGTTTGCAATGAATCCCATACTAATTTCCCTACGTATAAACTCATCCTCTCAAAACCCTAGTTGCTGCTGTTGTTATGATTTTTATTATTTTGAAACAGGGTCTTGTATAGTTCAAGCTGACCTCAAACTTGCTATGTGACAAGGATGACCTTGAGTTTCTGATCCTCCTCCCTCTGCTTTCCAAAGTTCTGGGATTACAGGTGTGTATCACCATGTATGGTAGATATGGTGCTGAGGTTCAAGCCAAGGACTTCATTCATGCAAGTCCAATGCTCCAACAACTGATCTACATCTCTAGCCCCAGTAATTGTTATCTCAATTTTACTGATGGGAGGAGATCATCAGTAGTCGTTAATTTCCAAGACTACAAGTCTGGATTATTGCTTATTTGAGGTACAAATAGTAATATTTTAAGGACCCATGAACAGTATTTGCAATTTTAGAATAAAAATTCAAGCCCCTGATTGATTTTTTTTTTCCACACAAAACATTCTGGGTATCCTTAGTGTACTCGACCGATCATTTAGAAATCATGAAATACGTTGGAAAATTTTCTGAAACACATCATCTTCAATTACTACATGTAACGAGGGCAGTTGTCATGTTGTAAGACATGGCAAAGAATCACGAAGTACATATTATATAAAAGCATGATGTCACTGCCTCTGTGTGCTGCAAATTATTTGGTCAGAAAAAGAAAATTACAGTCCTTGCCTCTGTTGTGGTAATGCTAAGCCTGGAAAAGAATGTGTACTAGTTAGCAATAAAAGAATTTCTACACCATCTAAAATAGAGCAAGCAAACAAACCAACTCCCCAACATTAAATCTGCCTTCTCTATTTCTTATCTTTGGATATACCAGCACAATCTATTGCCTAGTTGAAAACAGTCATCTAGAAACAGTCCTGTTTTCTTTCTTCTTTCCCTTTATCAACCATCAAATCCTCATGATTCTGCTTCTTCAGCATTTCTGGTTTGTATTTTGAGTATTTTTTGAGACTTTTTGTTACACAACATTCAAATTTGTTGATCTCATGGACTTTTTCTTCATTTTAAGAGGAAAATCTTGCCTTTTAATTTCCACTGACAGTCTTTTGTAGCGCTCTTTCTAATTGTTTGTAATCAATTCTCTATTCATTTCCACAACTTTATTCCCCTGTATCTTGTTTCACATTTAGATATTTAATATTTTATTACATGAATTTTTTTCCAGCACAAGGACTTTATTCTTTTCTGTTTCCCTGATGTTTCCAATAGAGTTTTGTGATCATTGTTTCTTTTTAACTGTTTGCTGTAGCTACAGTAATTTAAAAATAATTCTCATTAAATCCTTTCAATATTCTGCATATTTTTAGTATCCTCAGTTGATAGGACAAGGAAACTGAGGCTTATAGAATAATCAATTGCTCAAAGAGAACTGAAATTTTTTGTTTTGTTTTATGACATGAGTATCTTACAATGTACCCCAGCTAGATTTGAACTCTCAGTCTTCTTGCCTCAGTCACCTGAGTGATGGGATTACAAACATACAATGCCATGCCTGGCTTAGAGCTACACATCAAAAACATCCTCTATTGCTACATAGATTTGTTGAAAATTTCCCTGGCACTCCTCCACCTCCTAACATCTAGTTCATAGATCTGTGTTTGGTGATCTTAATGTGGGTTTCTATCATAGGCCACAGGAATTACTATCTTAGCTCATAGTGTAGAATGTGAAAACCATTTTTGTTAATCTATCTTCCTAACTAGATGCTGTGCTTTTGAGGTCTGAAGATTATCTCTCTATCATCTATCTATCTATCTATCTATCTATCTATCTATCTATCTATCTATCTAATCTATCATCTATCTATCTATCATCTATCTATCTATCTATCTATCTATCATCTATCTATCTATTTATCTATCTATCTATCTATCTATCTAATCTATCTATTATCATCTATCATCATCTATCTATCATCTATCATCTATTTATCTGTCATCTATCATCTATCTATTTATTTATCTATCATCTATCATCTTTCATGTATCTAATTTTACTGGGTCAATTAGCTTTCTGTTGTGACAAATTGCCCGAGACAAGTAGTTTAATGAGAAGAAAAATGTATTGGGCTCAAGGCCCAAGGTCTTAGAGGTTCTGGTTTATGGTCGTTTGGCTTTGTTATCTTTGGACCTGTGAGGAGGCAGCACATTATACCAGAAAACAATGCTCACCTCATGCTGATGAAGAAGCAGAGAATGAGGAAGGGATGGGGTCCTAAAATACCCTCAAGGAACTGTTTTCTCCATTTAGTCTCCACCTTACAAAGCTCTCACCACCAGCTGATGTTACCATGAGATGGAGACCAAGTTTTCAGCATGTGAGCTTTGAAACTATGTGAAGACCCAAACCAGAAAAATGCAGTATTTAATAGTGTCCAGCATACAGCTATCATACAAAAACTTTTGAAGAAAGGATGGAATTTTAATTATTTCAGAGTGTGTATATATATATATGAAATAATATGCACATTTGTCATAGCTTTGAAGTATTTTCAGAATACTGATTTCCCCCCTTTTTAAGGCACATGGAATTAAGTTTTTATGCTGCAAAAATCTGTTGACTCTATTTTGGGCTTACTTATATTGTTTTGAAACATCCATATTCCATCCTTCAGTACATTGATCCTGTTTACTGCTAGTTTTTAAAAAACACAAGCACATGCAGGTGCACACATTCTTGATACATATGTGTATTATATGTAGATACACATACATATATTTAAATGTATATATACATACATACATAAAGTGTGTATATACATGTATGTTTATGTTTTATAAACTATTGAACTTTGACATTTACTATGGGGTGATTTCAAAATATCTCATTATCATTAATTAGATCATTCTTTTAATATTTTATGTTTTATTTTCTTTATGTAAAAGTCAATTTCTTACTTATCATCCAGGGATTGTTGTATTTATTTATTTTTGTCAATGTTAGGAATTCAAACCAGGACCTTGCACAAGCTAGGCAAGCATTCTACCTAAACTGACTCTTCTTCCTTTCTCCCTTGCCCTGTCCTCTCCTCTTTTCCTCTCCTCTCTTCTTCTCTCTCCATTTCTCTCTCTTTTTTCTTTCTCTTCTGTGAATCAAAACCAGGGACTCATATATGTTAGGTGAACATTTTTTTCTAAGGTGTGTCTCTAGACTGATCGTGCTCTTTTCCTCTTCCTCTCTTTCTCCATCACCATCTCTATCTATGTCTCCCTCTCTATCTACTTTTCTATCTGTGCTGAGGATCAAACCCAAGGACCTATGTATGCTAAGCAAGCACTATAGCACTGAGCCACACCCTAGATACCATATTGCAGTTTTTAAACCAAGATCACAGTTTCAATAAATATCTTTTGTTATGTGTTGGTCTGTAGATACACACATAGGTTTTAGATTAAGGCATGCTATATTAATTAGAATATAGAGAAATCATAATAGAAAAAGTAAAATCAGCAACAATCTTATCACATTAATATTTTGTTTATTCAATTTTATATTTCCATTATTCATACACATATGAACTCAGGCCAGAATACATATATGATTGACTTCCCTTATTATAAAATGATGTATAGATGTATGTGCATATGTATTCATGAATATAGCCTGTATTAGTTTCTTTTCTGCTGCTGTGATAAAGTATCCTGACAAAAGCAACTTAAGGGCAAAAGGGTGGATTTTGGCTTATAGATCCAGAGTGATAGAGTCCATCATGGCAGGGAAGATAAGGTTATAGGCAGGGAAGGTAATCAGGCAGGAGAAGGAAGCTGGCTGACCACACTGTATGCACACTTGGGAAGCAGAGAGAGAGAGAGCAGCAAATGGGCCAGGCTATAAAATCTCAAAGCCCATCTCCAGTGACATATTATCTCCAGCAAGGCTCTACTTCCTAATATTTCCATAACTTTACCAGCTGGGGACCAAGGGTTCAAACACATGAGCCTATAGGGACATTTTGTATTCAAACCACAACATATGCTAATAGATTGTTACATTTGACTCTTTGTCCTAGAATCACACCAGAGACCCAAACCTAAGAACCAAATGCAAACTGATTAATCCCCATATTTACAAGTGAGTTTCTGGATTACTTATCTAGGCAGGACTTGGCTATGGTCTTTCCTACCACATTAGCTAGTCTTCCATCTGGGACAACTGGAGCAAATGTCTTTAAAGTGTTAGGGACTCTCTTCTCATCTCAGACCAAGTAAGAAAAAGATGGTGAACATAGCTAGTGAGGAAAGAAGATTATTTTTTCAGATGCTTGCTGACCACATGTGAATGTTTTTATGCTGGGCATTATGGGTAAAGGAAGTTGACTGCTTCTTCCTCACCTCTAGGCTTTTACTGCCCAGTTATATCACTTCATGTGACTTATTTGGTGCCTTTCCATTGGACCATGGGGCTTTGAGGATGATAGGAACTTGCGTTTGTCCATTTCTGTAGTCTGAAGAGGCAGTGCCTGAAGCTTTCTGGTGAAAGTCACACTGGGAAAAGCACGATCTATCAGTGGTACAGAAATGGTGTAAGTTCTCTAGAGTGAAGATGGGAACTTGAGGACTTGAGAGAGGGGGATGGGACCTGAACTAATAACTGCATTTTCTGGAACAGATGAGCTGAGGGTGAGAGCTCTAAGTGGTGGCCCCAATCAGAAGCTTCAGCTCTAAAGGATGTTTTCCAAGTAATCTGCAGAAGTGCTTCATGAATGAATGGACATTTTAAACACCTGCCATGTCCAGGAACAGACAACAAAGGGCCCAAGAATGTCTTTGTCTTTCTCCTTTCTTCCTATGCTCTGTGCTGAGAAGTAAAAAAAAAAAAAAAAAAAAAAAAAAAAAAAAAAAAAATTGGAGATGTGAAAAGAGTTTATTACTAAGAAATCAAATATACAATATACTTGCTTTTTTGCTGTAGACTAGAAAGACTTAAGTGACCTTAAACTGATGCAGGAAGAAATCTTGAGTTAAGGAAGGATCTGAGCGTTGTTACAGTCAGCTGAACTTAAGTAGCTGTTACATAAATATCAATGTGTGTGGAGGCGTGTATGTGTGTGTGTGTGTATGTGTATGTGTGTGTGTGTGAGAGAGAGACAGAGAGAGACAGAGAGATATGTATATGTTCTTGCTTGTGACTATGGGGGGATATACCTGTGTGCACACATGAAGAGCAGGATGCTGGGTGTCTGTGCCTCTGTTGCTCTCCACATTATTGCATCAACACAGAGTCTCCCTGAACCAGAAGCTCACTGCTAAGTCAGTGAGCTCTTGGGCTCTACCTGTTTCCAGACCCAGTGATGGGATTACAGGCACACAAAACAATGCCTGGATTTTTACATGGATACTGGGTTTCAAACTCAGGTCCTCATACTTGAAGATCAAGCACTTTCACCTACTACACTGTTTGCCTGGTTCACAAATGTCAATTTTTATAAACTATTTGTTCACTAGTAACTGAGATTTCCCCAAGATTTTTTTTCAGGGTTATAATAATCACTAGTCCACAGAAATTTGAAGAGGTACAAGAATCACGTTGTTCCTGATTAAACCTTATCAAGTTCAAATTGCTCAGTAAGTTCCTTAGGAGTATGCATGCATGTGCTTTTGAATAGGTATACAATCATGTGTGTACACATGCAATGCTGTTATCTCCATTCATCTTTTTGCATGTCAAGGTTTTAAAAACTGTCATGATTAAATAAAACCAGCCCTAAAATTCAAATGATTTTTGATGGTTCAATATTTTCTTCAGTAACTACCCAAAATTTATGCTGAAATTTAAAATTTTCTGTTAGTCTACTTTGTTTGTTACTCTTTTTGCTGTTTAATTTTCTGTCAATTTAGTTATCCAGTAGAGGTATTATAATATAACTTCAAGACATTTCTCTGATCTTTTTAAAATATTTTATTTATTATTTTTATTTTATGTGTCTGAGTGTATTGCCTGCAGATGTGTAAGTGCAGGGAATGCAATGCCAGTGCAATGCCCTGGGAAGTCAGAAGAGGGGAATGGTTGCTCCTAAAATTGGAGTTACAGACAGTTGTTAGCTGCCATGTAGGTGCTGGGAATCAAACCAGGGTCCTCTGCAAGAGTAGCCAGTGATCTTAACCGCTGAGCCACCTCTCCAGTCCTGGTTTCTCTTAAATTTCCAAAACTAAGAATTAAATTTGTTCTCTTATTTTCAAGGGTCCATTAAAAGTGAAATTGTGATAAACACGGGTTCGTTGAGGTCTGGTGATAACTATGAACAAGAAATGACTGTTCAGCACTCTAATGCCTATGCCTAATCTCTGACTCTGCTTCTCTCCAAGTGTTACTTCTTTGAATTTAACACAAATCAGTACTCCTCCTAGGATGAGCCCACATAAGTTGTTTGCTTAGTAATAATAAAAAAATGATTATCTCAGTATCATACATATATTCATTAAACCCTCCTTCCCTCTCTGCCTCCTTCCCTCGCTCCCTTCATCCCTCCCTGCCTTCCTCCATCCCCCCCTTCTTCCCTTCTTTCCTTTTCTTTAGATATTGAATGCTAATATTTTTGAGCTACACTCAGCCTTCACTTGAGCTGTTTTTAACTCATCTGTTTAGGAAGTGTATTATTAATCTCTAATTTCTTGATTTATCTGTCATGTATTACACTGGTATTAGGAACTTATAGTGTAGCACTTTCCAGTATATCTACACACACACACACACACACACACACACACACACACACACACACACACTTCACTAATCTATAATAAATATCTAGTGAGATTTAAAAATTGTTAATTAGCCGGGCGTGGTGGCATACGCCTTTAATCCCAACACTCAGGAGGCAGAGGCAGGCAGATCTCTGTGAGTTCGAGGCCAGCCTGGTCTCCATAGCAAATCCAGGCCAGCAGGGGCTACAGGGAGACCCTGTCTCAAAAAGACCGAAAAAATTTGTTAATTAATTTACTTTTATTTTATGTGTATGAATGAGCTGGGTAGCTTTAGTTGTCAACTTGACACACTTAGTTAGAGGGAGCCTCAACTGAAAAATTGTCAGAACTGTCTCCATTGGATTGGCTTGTGGCCATGTAGATAGGACATTTTCCTGATTGTTGAGTGATATGGGCGGGCCCAGCTCACTGTGCGTGGCACCTTGCCTGTGCAGGTGGTCCTGTGTTGTGTAGGAATGCAGGCTGAGTGCAGGACAGGGGAGCAAGCAGCATTCCTCTGTGCTTCAGCGCCTTCCTCCACGTCCCTGCCCTGCTTTCCTGCCTTGGCTTCCCACTGTGATGAACTTTAGCCTGAGAGATGTAAGATAAAGTAAACCCTTTCCTCCCCAAGATGCTTTTGGTCAGCTTTTTTTTTTTTTATTATTTCTTTTTAAAAATCACAGCAGTTGAAAGCAAACTAAGACAATGCATGTATGTAAGTGCCCCACATGTGTGCAATGTCTGTGGAGCCTAGAAGAGGGAATTAGGTCCCCAGAAACTGTAGTTGTGGATGGTTGCTAGCTGCCATGTGGCCCTCTGCAAGAGCAACTGGTGCTTTTAAGCACTCCAGCCCCACAAATGGGGTTTTGATTGAAATATTAAGCAATAATTTAGGAGACTTTGACCTTTTATATTTGGTTTGCAATCTTATTAAATGGTCTGACAGTCTACTCAGCTGAGTCTTCTCATTGAGATATGTGAATCTTGGGGTTGGAGAGATAGCTCAGCAGTTAAGAGCACTGACTGCTCTTGCAGAGGACTTGGGTTCAATCCCCAGCACCCATATGGCAGCTACGAACTGTCCTTAACTCCAGTTCCAGGGGAATCCGAAGCTCTCTTCTGACCTCCGCAGCATTGCACAACGCTGGTGCACTTACATATATGCAGGCAATACACTCATACACATAAAATGAAAATAAATAAAAATATTAAAAAAAGATACGTGAGTCTCTGGTAAGTTCTAGTTTATTTCTGACACTTCTTCAAATTGAGATTGAAGGGAATGAGAGCTGAGAGGAACTGGGAGAAGCATGTGGTGGTACGAGATGAATCAAAAGGAGCACTAAGTAGAGCAGCACCAGAAATGGGCTCACCTTTTTAGGGTTTCACTCTGGGTTAGGGTTGTGATTAGACAGTGGTAGTGGGGACAAAGATGGAAGGAGAAATATCAAACAAGGGTCATTGATGCTGCCATGGACCTGGAGGGTAGTGATGTGATATAGGTATTAGGAATCAGTTGAGGCTATGTCTGTTTTGAGTCCAAAGCTAAAAATGTTTCTTCTTGACTATATTTCCCTTCCTATTTTTAATAAAGAATCTTCATTTCATAATATGATTGCTGACCTTTAAAATTTAGTTTATTCCCACCTGAGTTCTTTCATTAACATAACTGTTTTCTTTTAGGCTTGAAATAAATTCAAGTCATATTGGAAAATATTGAACATTTCATTTGAATTTAGACAAGTATGGTTTAAAACTTTTCTAAAAAATTAGGAGAATGTGGTTCTTGTCCTGACTCTTTTACTAGTTTGCAGTGTGACTAGAAAAATTTAGTGTTGGCTATAAATTTGGGTTACAGGGAATGATCAGTATTCTTTCTTCCTTCCACAAATATAGTTTTGTATTACAGTCTGGATAGAAAAGAGTTGAAATTAATTTAAGCACCTTAAAGTATCAACAGACTGACTTCTTATAGCTGAAGACTTCTAAAGAGAAGAAACAGGAAAGATTCCCAAATTGCCTTCTTTCATCTTGTAAAATAGTGGTCTTTGTGGTGACATTGCCCTATAAATTTCCCCATCCTTTATACTAAAAAAGACCCATTGCCTGTAATGCTCCATTTAATAGGACATGCTTTTTGTTTTATAGTGGGAGGTTGGCTTCTGCTTTCGTCTGTCTTTGCTTTCTCTGAGAGGCGTTTCCTAGGAACTTCAGTTTAGAATCATCCTTCCCTGCCTCAGTTCTGCACCTACAAAACTTGACTGACAGGATGGTGTTATTCCCTTAGACCTGCACACCACACTACTTTACCAGATCTCCATCCATTTGACTGTAAACTTTCCTTTTATTGGTCACCCTTGCTTATTCCTCTTGATTTGACCACCAATTCCATGCCCATGTTCCCTTCAATAGGATCCTTTCCACAGGTGTAGCCGGTCCCTTTTATCTCCTGCGTGGCACAATGCATTGATTCTGTGAAGTGGTACAGACTGCTCTTTGAAACTAACTCAATTTGCCTACAAATAAGCATAACAATATTGTTTTTCCCATCTCAAGGGTGTTACATTTATGACTCTATTTGCTACTGAAAGACCAGAATTAAGACACTAAGAGACTGTGCAGTGAAATGTAGAAAGTTTGTTCTTGCAAATGGAAAGAAATCTAGCCTCATTTAGCTAAAAGTACAAGACCTTTCTAATCAAATATTTGACATCAGGACCAGTCCAGGGAAAAAGAGTAGCTGCTCTGTTATAATTGGTTCTGCTCACAGAAGTGGATTTCTCATTGTCTGTGCAGCTGCAGGAAATATAGTTAATAAAAGCACATGTCAGCCTGGCTGAGGCTGTTCTATGAGGCTCGGCCAGACCACTCTGTGAAACCGTTATTTCCTATTCTGAAAACTAAATCTTGACTCACAGCTAAAAGGTAATCAGCCTGGGAGAGTAGTCCTGTAGAGGGAAGCTATAATTCAGGTTTGATTGGTGACACAGGCTTTTCAGGGAACAGTCAAAATGGAGCGATTGGAGAGAGAGGCAAACATAACCTAAAATGACATTTCCTGGAATTTTTAGAACATCAGGCAATATACTGGTAAATATATTGCCATTTTAAAAAATTGTGTCTTTCCTGAACAATAATAAAAAAACATCGTAGGTTGATAGATTTCTACCTCTTTGACCCACATAGCACAACTCTGTGAGACAGGTTTACAGGTTTTATGATCATCATTTGTAGCTGAGGAATCTTGTCCAATGTTCCATCATCCATAGTCAATGTCAAGGCTGGCCTGGCCCTCTGGACTCCAGCCTGAAGAGTCCAGGCACTTACAGATCCATGGTGCATTCTGGAAAGGTGGTATCTGAGCTTCCTTTTCAATTTTTCTCTTCTATTGTTCTTGTATGGAAGCTGTGTTTGTTTCTGTCACTGGGAGAACAATGACATTGTCCTCCTTGCATTATTGGAAAAAGAAAAGCCCAAAGAAATAGCATATTTATTTCTGCATATGTGTTCCAAAATATGTATTGCTCACTTACACACACACACACACACACACACACACACACACACACACACACATACACACACATACACACCAAATGGGAATTAATATAGCCTTACCAAAGACATAATTTTACTAGTTTAATTTGGAAATTTCGTGATTTGACAGAAACTTGTTTCTTCTAGATGAGGGATATTGTGCTTAGGTACAAAAATAACTAGTATAGAAACAAATATATATCTTTCTTCATATAAAAATCATTTTGTTGAGACACTTTTGAAAGATGGGTGTTTTATATAGGTTTCCTAGTTGTGTCTATAGTTTTGTACACTAACCAGGAGAACCACAATTGTGCATTAAGCCAGCACAGCTGTTTCTCTAATCTCTGTTTTTCTCCAAGCATATTTACAATTCTGAGTATTCTTTACTTCTCTGGGGAGAATTTGACTGAAGAGAATTTTGGATCAAATAATCAAAGGACTTAGACTATGGTTTCACTGGAATTCCTTAGCACTTTTTTTTTTCTTGAGATGCTGTATTTGGTAGTATTGATATCTGTATACATGTCATTTCTTTTGTTAGACCTGTGATATTTTGTACAGTAAGCACAGTGTTCTGAACACGTGTATAACCATCTTCAAGGGATGCTTAATAAGTCTTGTCTAATGTTGAACAAGAGAACAAATTTTCGCAACGTGAAAAATCTCCCACTGAAAACATTTGAATTATACACAGAATTCATAGTTTCAGTGCAAAGCTGAACAGTTCCCAGGCTTTTTTCTCTGCTGCATGCTAATCATAGTCAATTGTTAATCAAATGATTTATCAGTTGGTTGGAGTATGTAGAGATAGCAAAACAAAGCAAATAGGAAAACACTGATTCTTCAGGCTGTGTAGATTATTATAGGCCATTGAAAAGACTCTAATTCTTTTTCTGTGACTGAAATTGGAAGCCATCAAAGGCTTTGGAGAAAATAAGTGATGATATGATTTCTGCCTTAGAAGACTCACAATGACTCTAAGAGAGTTCTAGATGATTAACATCAGTAATGGCCAAGACAATGGGGCTGTGTTTCTACGAATAGTAAAGCCATTTACTTTTGATTTTGAAATTTATTTGAAAATATTTTGACTATTAAGTAAATTCTGTTTCTATAATATTTTGTTATTTGGGGAAAGTAAACAGTAGTTAGTAAGGATTAAGTAAAATAGCCTCATTTGCTTGTTTGAGAATTTATAAGAATATCTAAAAATGTATTGAGTGTACGGTGAGTGCTGAAAAAGAGAACTTCTGCTGCGATGAAAATTATATTTTGGGATCTTTTGAAAGAAAAGATTCAGGGATAAAAATCTTAAAAGAACTTGCTTTCAAATAGAATACTACAATCTGGAATATATTTTAGTATGTTGTAATTATTAGGGCTGGAGAGCTGGCTTAGTGGTTAAGAACACTGGCTGTTCTTGCAGAAGACTTAGGTTCGAATCCCAGTACCCACATGGCAGATAACAACTGTCCAAAACTCCAGTTCCAGGAGATCCAGTGGCCTTTTCTATACTCTGTGGGCATTGCAGGACAGGGGTACACTTACATAAAAGCAGGAAACACATACATAAACATAAAATAAAAAGGAATAAGTATTTTTTTAAAAGTTTGTACAGTTGGAAATAAGGCAATAAATATGAAACATCCTTTAATTAAATGGAAATGTTCATAATGGGAAAAAAGTAGTTTTTCTTTTTCATTGTGGAATAGAGATCATAATTTACATTGGGCTTCCAATCTCCTGTTATTTAATAATAGAAAGCTATAGTGTAGGGGCTGGAGAAATGGTTCAGTGGTCAAGAGCACTTGCTCCTCTTCCAGAGGACCTGAGTTTTGTTCCCAGCTCCGGCTTCAGGCAGCTTATATAACTACTTGTAATTCTAGCTGTAGGGGATCTAACATCCTCTTTTGTCCTCTGAGGGCACTCACACTCATGTGGTAGACACTCAGACACACCACACCACACACACACACACACAATTAAAAATATATTTCTTGAAAATAAAGAAAAGAAAACTATAGAGTAAATCATAAAATGTCATCAGACATTTAGCTTCAACCCATGAATGTGATTATCAGAAAACAATTCTCCATGAGTCCTTTCATGTACTCCCACTGTCTGATGTTTTAAGTAAAGACTACTGGTAAATGAACACACTGCCAGGCTTTTGGAGGAAAGACTACTGACAAACTAACTGGGTTAGAGAGTGACCAAGTAGCAAACATGCTTTGTATGATGGAGCTAATAAGTCAGTCCCTTAGTATCCATGAAGACTCGTTTCAGGATTCCCTACAGATACCAAAATCTGTAAATGCTCAAGCTCTGACACAAAATAGTATAACATTTACATGGAACCTACACACATTTGTCTACTTTAAGTCACCTCTAAATTACTTGTAATACTGAGTACAATGCAGATGATATGTAAATAGTCACTATATGTATTGTTTTGGAAATAATGACAAAAATAGTTAATATATTAAATACAATGTTCTTTTCAAGTATTTTCACTCTGACGATTGAATGCCTGAATTAGGAACCCTGGGATATGGAGTGCCAACTCTTTAGTGATTCAGAGAGATTTAGATAATTTCCTCCCCTGTAGACACTGCTCACAATCCAGAAGCAGAAGACTATCTATCGCTCACTGGAAGGGCAAACTGTGTGGGCCAACATTCTAAGGGTTGTAGTTTTGGGAGTCCATGGTGAATTTCTATGAGCAGTCTAATCTTAGGCTGGTGGATTTCTTCATTTATAAGCAGAGTAATTAGTGTAAGTAGATCATTTAAAATTTCTGACTTTATGCTGATGTCTTCCCTTCATTAGTATCATGCCCTGTGGATGTTTGTACTATTGAGGATCAAGTCTCATTATGTGGTATGAATTATCAAAGATATTCTGGTTGTCGTTTGTTCCCAATGATAGATTCAAAGAAGTGATTTGAGAAACAATGCATACACATGTAAAACATTTATTTCTTTATTATACACACGTGTGTATTTGCACGGTACTATTGAAATGGAAAGATCAAAAACTTTTCACTGGTGCTCCTGGGTTTGAATTTTATTGAAATAAAGTGAGTTTAAAGTTACATTACACACAGATCATGGGAACATGTGTGCAGTGGAGTCTCAGCCAGGAGCTGCCTGGATTCATGTTGGAAGAGCCAGCAAACTTGTGATCTCTTGGGTCTTTTGTTTGAGAGTAGATATGGAAAGTTTTTGTCTTTTAGCTAAAGGGAGAAGTGAGTGTGTGTGTGCATGCTAGAGGGAGTCAGAAAGAAACAACCAATCAAGTAGGGGAGATTTAGACTAGGCAAGGAATTACCTATGCCTTGTATCTTGTTTGCTGTGGTATCACGACCTCATGGTAATGCAGGGTTAAATACTATTGGTTCTTCAGGATGCGCCCAGTGCTGGAGCTGCTACTAGAGAGCATGGAATCAGTGCAAGCAAAGGCACACCCTATGAAGTGGCTTTCCCAGGGAAATTTCCAACCAAATATATGGTGACATTACTCTAGAAATAAGGCTTTCTGAAGAGCTCCAAATTCATTTTCTTTTTAATTCTTAAAGACAGGTTGCCTTTGTATAGCCCACGCAGCCTTAACTCATGATCCTCCTGACTCAGGCTTCCAAGAGCTGGGATGAAAATCATGCATCACCACACTAGGCTAAGACTGTTGTTCTGTTTCATAGTTACTGTGATTGCATGGGTGTCTTTTTTGAGGTCTACCACAGAACGAGTGAGAGAGACTAGGGCTAGAATGATTTAAAGTACAGAGCACTGATTTTTAATCAAGATTCTATCATTTCTTTTTAATAAATGATTTTTGGATTGTTGTACCTTGGTTCCTAGAGTTTTGGGAAAGTTGATTCTGGTCAATCTTGCTAGTTTATTGCTTTTATGAAGGTTTATATGTTTTTCGGATCTGGTAACTGTTAATTTTGGACAAAGCATTTAATCTCCCCCTTTCTCAACTTTCTGATTCGGAAAACAAGGATAATAGTATGTTTTAGAGAGCCGCCGTGAGGATTAAGCAAGTTAATTTAGGAAAAATGCGTAGATCATGCAATATAATGAACACCCAACACAGCCATCAATATCAGGCAGATTCAATTCAAATACTCAAGTCAAAAAAGACAAATGGGATTACACCAAACTAAAAATTTGCACAGAAAAGAAACAATCAACAAAGTAAAGAGACAGCCTGTAGAATGAAAGAAAATATTTACAAAATATATATGCAAAAGCATCATTATCCACTTCCATCTGAAAGGAACTCTTAAAAATTCAATAACAGGGGGCTGGAGAGATGGCTCAGTGGTTAAGAAAACTGGTTGTTCTTGCAGGAGACCAGGGTTCAAATCCCAACACCCACATGGCAGCTAACAACTGTCTGTAACTCCAGTCTCAGGGGATCCAACAGCCTCTTCTGAACTCCATGGGCACTGCATGGCACAGGTGCACTTACCTACATGCAGGCAATACACTCATACATATAAAATAAAAATAATAAATAAAAAATTAAAAAAATTCAATAACAAAAAAGTATCAATTAAAAATGGACAAGGAATTTGAAGGAACATTCCTCAAAAGAAGATATACAAATGACCAGTAGGTTCATAAAAATGCTTAACATTATCAATTATCAGGGAAATTTTAATGAAAACCACAGTGATCTGTCATTTTCATCAAGGGAGAATGCATTTTAGTAAAAAGACTAAAGACTAAAAATAATAAGTGGTGGCAGGACATAAGGAGCAGGAGACCTTTCTTTACACACTGTTGGTGAGATTGTAAATTAGTACAGTCGTAATGGAAAACAGTATGGAGCTTCTTCAGAAACTTGAAAATTGAACTACCTTATTATGATCCAGCAATCCTGCCACCATAGCTAAAGGAAGCAAAATTAATCTGCTAAAGAGACACCTGCATTCTAATGTTTGTTGAAGTATTATTCACAATTGTCAACACATAATCAGTCCAAGTGTCTGACAGCTGATGAGAGGATAAAAATGTTGTACATATATTCAATGGGGTATTATTTAGCCATAAAGAGAATGAAATCCTGTCATCTGTGACAATGTGGTTGGAACTGGAGACCAATGCATTAAGTGAAATAAGTCAGGTATAGAATGACAAGTACTACCTGATCTCACTTGTATACAGAACCTGAAAACTCATCTCTGAGATGCTGACAGTAAAATGGTGGTGGACATCAGAGACAGGGAGAAGAAGCAGGATGAGGAAAGACTGGTCAATGGGAAGAAAGTTACATAGAAGCAAGAAATTCTGGTGTATTCTTGTACAACTAAGTAATTCTGATAACATAATGAACTATACTTTTCTGAAACCTAGAAGAAAGGATTTTGGAAGGTTTCACCATAAATAAGTTATAAATATTTGAAGACATGAATGTGTTTAATCTGATTTAAACATTATATCAAAATGCATATCAAAACATGTAGCCTCACTCACTGATAAAGTATGACTTTTATGTTGTTATGTGCTAGTTGAAATTAATTGTAGAACAATATGTTTACATAGTAGCACATCCTTTATTTTTTCTACATTTTTGTTTATATTATAGACATTATGTGCTATGCCTTCTGATTGTTTCATAAAGGCTTCTGACCACAGCAGTTGATAATATTGTTTTATATTCCAGTCCATTGAATATTCCCTGAAGCTTTTTGAAGCAATAACAGATGGCCAGACTGTGGGAGATATTATAATTCTACTTACTTTTCAAATATGTAGGCTGGAAAATGCACCATTACAGGTTACTTGAGCCTTTTGTTACCACAGAAAAAGAAGTGTGTTACATTTTCAGTGTTCCCTACAGAAGTGCACTTCTAAGCTGATGGTCTCGGGGTACACATAAAAAGCGGGAAGTATTTTATTAGATGCCCACAGCTATCAAAGTCGATAGTTTATAGAATATTTACATTTTAATGACAAAGCTGCTTCCTCAAGAAAGTCCCACACTAAGGGCAAGTGGATGTTAGAAGATGAGGTTTCTTCAGTAGTTTCACTTTCTACAAGTGCTAGCCAGTTAGTGGCAGTGACTGGGGTTTCCATGAAAGGGTGTAGTATCTAATTAAAAGGCTAAGTAGGACCATTTAAAGGATAAATTAGTTATGAAAGATAGTCATTTGCTCTCTGTTTTATAAAAATGATATTAAGTGGGCCTGGAGAGATGGCTCAGTGGTTAGGAATACTGACTGCTCTTGCAGAGGACCCGGGTTTGATTCTCAGCACCCACATGGAGGCTATGAACCATCTTTAACTCCAGTTCCAGGTGAATCCAAAGCCCTCTTCTGACCTCCGCAGCATTGCACTGGACATGGGTGCACTCACATACATGCAGGCAACACACTCATACACATAAAATAAAAATAATAAAATATTTTTTAAAAATGATATCACTGGGCATGGTAGCCCACGCCTTTAATCCCAGCACTTGGGAGGCAGAGGCAGGCAGATCTCTGTGAGTTCAAGGCCAGCCTGGTCTACATAGTGAGTTCCAGGACAGCTGGAGCTACAGGGAGACCCTATCTCATAAAGACCAAAAAAAAAAAAAAGATATTAAGTGTAGTATTTATTTCATTAATGCTCCCTGCTTTTCTTTCAGTTTGTCTTTGTTGGTTTTTAAAAAATATTTTATTAAGTGTATCTGCATCATGCAGTGACTGAGGAGGTCAGAAGAGGGTGTTGGATCCCCTGGAACTAGAGTTAATGATGGTTGTTAGTTGCCATGTGGGTGCTGGGAAATGAACCTGGGTCCTGTGCAAAAGCATCCAGTGCTCTTAACTGCTGAGCATTCTCTCTGGTCCCTTTGTTCGTATTTTTAAGGCAATGTATTTTTTTTTTTTTTGAAACAGGAAAGATGTGCTTTATTTCCTCATTTGTGAAAGGCTGACCTGAGTAGTCCCGGTCAGAGACTCATCAGCCTCTTTCCTTTCTGCTCCATGCTCATGGTGTAAATCTTATCTTCACGCTCTCAAGAGGGCTGTCTGGGCTCAACTGTTACATCCAACTTCCAGATAAGATGGCAAAACGTCCTGGGTACTTGATATGTCAGTTTGAACCCACTTTTGAAGGATCTTTCCTGAAGGTCTCTCCCAACAACAAACACCCTTTACATGTTTCAACTACCTACCCTGGTGTGCAGAGGAGGGAACAAATGGCATTTAGTCAACTGTCTTCAGTAAATCTGGAATTCTGTCAGTGAGGACAAAAGGGAGAAGAGGTACTGGGGATGAGTTGCAGTGCCCACTGCAGCCAGGGCTCAGGCAGGGGCTCTCCCTTGAAAACTCAAGACCCCAAGATTCTACCTCACTGGTGTCCCTTCCTTCTTTTGCCAAACCCAACTTACTGCTAAAGTCTTTAACCCAAGCGTACCTGGGCTTGATTCATGTCAGTCTACAGCAATTTTCAGTAACTCTGTGCTCAGTGGAGGAAAGTCCTGATATGTATAGAGATTTTCTATCTCTCATCTTACTCTAACCAGCCCACGTGGACAGCCCATAGCCTGCTGGGACCAAGCCTGAGACACTCACAGAGGATGGGGAATCCATGGCTTGGGGACTCAGGGAAGACAGGCGTTCTGAAGACAACATAAAGCAGCAAAGTCTGAAGGGGGCTCAGGTCAAGGACAGAATCTCTAGGCCTTTGCCACCTCCTAGGACACCAACCACTTAGCAACACATTCCAGCAACACAGGGGAACCAGTCACAGTTACTACCTCCATGCAGTCACAGGACCATTACCTGAAAAGAGCCTGGCTTATCCTCAGGGATGCATGACTTGCAAGTAGCATAAGGGACCCTCCTGACCTCCATGCACACTGACAGGCAGGAAAGATTTCTGGAGTTTCTTACCTGGGGCTTGGGAAGCAGCAGCTGAACCAACGTGGGGGTCCATGAGGTTTTCCAGATTTCACTGGCTCCTGAGGCCAGGGATGTGCACAGG
Source organism: Nannospalax galili (assembly GCF_000622305.1). NCBI lineage: Eukaryota > Metazoa > Chordata > Mammalia > Rodentia > Spalacidae > Nannospalax > Nannospalax galili. The sequence continues at coordinate 1,283,401 of NW_008356950.1, forward strand.
TACTGGGCCAGATGTTCGCAATGGAGGGTAGATCCAAAACACTGAGGATCCTTGCCCAAGGAGGAAGGTGTGTGACCCTTTGGCTTGGATAACCTCCACCCCACAGGCTGTCCTCCTAACCACCACCACTCTGGACCACCCACTGGCTCAGATAATGGGGGCAGAGTCTTCCAGTACTCAGTGCCCTCCCCTATATAGCTTGGATGTTTGTCACAGCTCCTGCCTGACTCCAGAATCTCTGAGCCCCAGGTACCAGCCTTTTCACATCTACTGGGAACATGCTTTCTGCTACATCTGGTCCCTACCAGGTCCTCAGCTGAGTCCTCTGCTTACGCAGAAGGGCAAAGTAGTTCTCATCTCACTGAGATGTTAGTGGAGAGGTACAGAGCACAAGGCCCACAGGTTATACTCAGGGAGAGAAAGGGGAATAGTTATCTCCAAATAGGGATGCACACACACTCTTCTTCCACTGAGCTTCCACTCAGCAGACCTGGATCATCACCGACATCACCCTGTTATCGAAGGCCCTTGGCTGGATTCTGTCTCCAGGCTCATAGAATGGGTTGTACATCACATCTGTGTAGGAGTTATGTAGCATCCGAAAATACTGCAAATCTCATTGTCTTGAAGAGCTGTATTGGAGGAATCCACCACCCTGACAAACTTCACCTTAGAGTTGGTTGTGTCGCCATATACCTTGTAGTCCTCAGTCAGGTGGAATAGGTCCCAGTAGAGCTAGCTCCCTCTGGTCTACTGACACTGATCTTTTAATAAGACAAGACATTTAGGCTTGTGCTCCAGTTGCTTATTTGTAAGAGTTAGCAGAAATATTATAATAATTGGTTTTTAAAATCTTTTCATATGGTAAATATTAGACAAAATCAAATAAAAAAAGAGAAATCAGCCAGTGTGAGATTGCAACAGATATTACAGATAGATGAATAGATGCCTAGAGTGATAACAGTGACTGGCTTTCTAATCTGATGGTTTGACAAACTCAGCCCAAACGGGGTTAAGTAAAACCAAGACCATAAATAGTCTGAAAAGACTTCAGAGCCCTGCTTATATAAAGGCTCTAGAGTATCACAGCACATGTGCTGGCTCTACTTCTGGGAGGTTCCTTCCTCAGGGTTATTGCAATCCCTGGTATCTTAAGAGTCATTCCACAGAGACATTCAACTAATCAGTCAAGGATTTCTGCACCAAACAAAGTGACATTTCTCATTTTTGTGTTCCCTGGTTGACCAGTTTTGGGCCACACAGAAGAGTAAGTATGTTAGTGTGAGTGTGCAGATATGTGTGTGTGCACGTGTGTGTGAAAGACCATATATTTATGTGAACGTGTGTGTTTTGTGTTGAGTGTGCATATGTGTGAGTGTGTATGTGGGTTTGTGTGTGAGAGTGCATGTATGTGTGTAACTGTTTGTGAGTGTGTATGTTTTTGTGTGTAAGAGTGAGTGTCTGTGTATGAGAACATGTGTTTGTGTATGCATGTGATATTGTGCAGAGAAAGGCAAGTTGTGGGCATATATTCAGACCTTTATTAGACCTACTACTCTGTATTTGAAATACTGACTTCCAGTTGAGTCCTTCAAGGCAGGTATTTTATTTTGCAAAGCATGGCATATTTTTTGGTGACTGCACACACTTGGTACACTTTTATATGCAGATAAACACTCACACACATAAAATAAAATTAAGATATACTAACTCAAAGTAAGTATACAAAGCTCCTAAGTAACTTTTTGTATAATTTTCATGGTTAAAAAGTAATTAAGAGGAAGCTAGAGGTAATTCCAAGATTTTGCAGATAAAAGAACAGAACTTTGGCCTGTCTTAACTTCTTTGGGAAGTTAAGCCAAAGAATGCAGTTTTTAATAATGGCTTCACAGTGACGCTAATATGAAGACAATGAACCTCTCAGAAAGTTTTTAGAGAAAGAGCTTAAGTTTTTGATCATCTGACATATTCCTGAAATAATTCAGCACCACCAGCATGCCAAATCTTAACACTAGAATCTTCCAAAAGAAGGATTTACATTTTTAGAGTACATTGAACTTTTTAATCTCATTTTTGCCATTAAAATTAGAACACTGTTAAAAATATTCAGAGGTCTTAAAATATTTATTTAAAATTGATCTGTTTTCCTATGACTGATAGGTCTCTACAATTCCAAACTTCCACTTGCAGATTTTTAAAAAGATCATTTCATGACAACAGGAAGATTATGGGAATTTTCATCACATCCATGACATCTGGTATCTTCTTTCTTGCCAAGAACTATAAATGGCTTAAACTATCACTCTGTGAAAAAAACACCTTAATAAAGAAGCCAGAAAACCTAAAGCAGAATTAGAACAACAGTGATTGTGTACGCTCTAATACTAGTGGTCTAGAGTTACATCCTATAGAAAAAGATTTAAGATGAAGTAAAGTTCAAAGTAAGAAAGTCACAATTATCAAATGTATTCATTTTTGTTCTCTATCTTCTCATATTATTTTTAAAAAATATTTTATTATTTTTACGTGCATGTGTGTATATTGCCTGCATGTAGGTAAGTGCACCTGTGTCTTACAGGACAGAAGAGGCCGTCAGATCCCCTGGAACTGGAGTTATGGACAGTTGTTAGCTGCCATATGGGTGCTGGGATTTGAGCCTGGATCTTCTGCAAGAACAGCCAGTGTTCTTAACCACTGAGCCATCTCTCTCTCCAGCCCTCTTCTCATAGTCTTACAGTCAGTTATTTATATACCAGTTATTTATATTTAGCTACCTGTTGCTGAATAACAAATCATCCCAAGATTCAGAAGTCTTGAATAACACCATTTTATTATCTCCATTACTCTGTGTATCAACCAGGCTCAGCTCCTGATGATGTCACTTGGATCACTATCCAAGACATCTCATTCCCTATCTGACACTCTAGAAGACAAAGTCAGGGTCTGCTGAGATGCTCTCACAATTGAGCATCCCAATCATCTCTCCAACCACACAGTCAACTCTTTCACATTTCAGCTTGGCACTGTCCTCAAAAGCAAAGGAGAACCCACTAGGCCTTCTTACGGTTTAGTAAGAGAACTGGTACAGTGATGCTTTTACCGTATTCAATTAGGTAAAGTGAATCTCAGAGGTAGTGCAAATGCAGTAAAGTAGATGCATTAGTTGCTATTCTCATTGCATGACAAAATACCAGACAAAAAGCAATGTAATGAAGGAAGGGTTATTCTGGCTTACAATTCAAGGAGATGCATTTAATCTTGATAAGGAAACAAAGGTGACAGGAGCAGGAGGCTAGCTGGTTATATCGCATCCATAGTCAGGAAACAGAGTGAGCGAGCGTAACAGGTCCTCCCCCAGTGACCTCATTCCTCCAGCAAGGTTCCACCTCCTAAAGGTTCCAAAATCTTCCCAAATAGCACCACCATCTAGGACCCAAGTGTTCGAATACATGAGCCTGCACATGTGTGCACACACATAAGCATGAACACACATGCACTACACAAACATGCACACAGACATATCATAAAAATGAAAATGTTAGTGCTACATCAAGAACTGGAAAGTCATCTCTGCCTATGGGCTGTGGTTGAGCACCACTGTGGCTTATGCTGTTATCTTCAGATTGTGTGATGCATCCGTATTCAAGAGGAATCATTTGTATGATAAAAGGAATGGGTTTTTCTCATGTTCAAAACATCATGTGGGCTTTCTGAACAGGATGATTTGTTAAAGGGTGTGTTTTCAATTCAGAGTACATGTAAAGAGACCAGAGATAGCTGGTATTTTACAGTTCTTTCTGAAGGGATGACTAGGTTCCCTATCCTAGGATCCACCAGAACCTTTGTTGTTGTTGTTGTTGTTGTTGTTGTTGTTGTTGTGAACCCAAAATTGTAGAAATGTTGTTTTACTTACTGTTACAGTGCTTGGAATCTGACACATTCCAAATGTAAAACACTCTTGGGTTGTTTTCTAGAATTTTGTCAATCTAAATATGACATCTCGGATGCATTCTCAATGTTGAAGAAGTTAATGAACAAGTAAAAGAAAAAGTATGGTGTATGAATGTCTATGTGAGAGACAGATAAAAAGAGAGAGTATGTGTGTAAGTTTGTGTGCATGAGTGTGTGTGTGTGTATAGATGAGAGTTGTGTGTGTGTGCATTTGTGTGTGAGAAAGTATGTTCATGTAAGTACTTGTGTGAGAGTGTGAGTGTGTAAAAGAGTGTGGTGGGAGAGAGTATGTTTGTGTGTGCATGCGTGTGTGTCTCAGACAGCAAACAGGTCCTCGATATCTAGCAATTAGAAGTAAATATGAAAGGAAATGCCTTCTGACCATCTTCTCTATTACACGAGGCATGAGAAATGAAATTGAGACTGAATTAGATTTTCAAAATGAAAATTACCTTTCATTTTTTTATCTACCCCTCCTTCTCCATGGTAGATATATGCATAACCAATGAATATCTAGGTCTATTCTTTCAGATTCAATATAATTTCAAATGTATTTTCTACAGAGAGCATATACTTGGGCTTTTAAAAATTCAGTCTGATGATTTCTGCCTTTTAGTGTTTGCTCATTTACCTTTTAAATAATAGTTTCATTGATTCTTTGAGATTTTATACAATGTATTTTGCTTATATTCAAATCCTTCCATCTCATCCATTCACTTTTAATGTGATTATAGATGCCAGATCTTCCAAGGGACCTAGAAATTAGATGAACTTTGGATGTTTCTCATGTGTTTAAGCTTTTTAAATTTACAATTCCCTCAGAGCAGCCAGACCATTGAAGATTTGCATGACAGTAACCTCTTTTGTCATATATAAACCATTTGTTCATTAAAACGAAGCCACCAGAACATAATGCTTCTTTTTCTTTGTATGTGCAGTTCTGCATTTTATTTTCAGTAAGTTACATGTGACAATATTTCATCCACTCAGACTACTTTGAAGTGTTTATTAAGTCTGGTCCTAAAAGTCATTCAGATGGAAAAATAAACCTTTTTTTCCACTGAAAAGAGTGGAAGGAATGGGAGAATAAAGAAACCATGCTTACAGGGTTGCTTGAACCCAAACTTTCATTTTATAGAGTTGATTTTATTATCTTGCACAGAAACAGATTCATCTAACTTAGGAGGCACTTCCTGTTGTACATCTCAGGAAGTACACACTGTGTTATTACAACATCCTCTCTCCCCTGAGAAATACAGACAAGGACTCTGTGAAAGAAAATTTTTGCAGAAAGCCAAAAGTATTGGCATCCTCCATGTCAGTCATCAGAAAGATAGTTACTGAGCACTCTTGGGGTTCAGTGGATTCTTGTAAGTGCCTGATCTCACTTACCCAAGACTTTATCATCTTTGAGAAGAAATTGAAAGCCCTTATCCCTGACTAACTCTTCTTTATGCACAGAACAATGATAAACTGTACCTTTAAGTAGAAGTTCACTTTAGACATTCCCTTTAACACTGTTCCTGCCTCGACTCTCTCAGTGGCTTAACATTTTTTAACTTATTTGTGTACTGCCTCTCAGAAAAGAGACATACAAGTAGCTATTTAAAATCTGTATTGAGATGATTAGATTAAAATAGTCTTCTGGGCTTCCAGTCACATGGAGTAAAGCACAAATTATCTCTTCACTCATTTTGCTTTACTCATTCACTTGGCAAAAAGTTTTTAAGTCACCAAAAAATATGCCATGCTTTGCAAAATGAAATACCTGTCTGAAGGACTCAACTGGAAGTCAATATTTCAAATACAGAATAGTAAGGTATAATAAAGGTCTGAATACATAAAGGTCTTCTTGCCACAGAGGCAAGAAGGTATCAGATCCCCTGGAAATAGGGTTACAGGTGGTTGTTAGTTACCATGTGGGTGCTGGGAACTGAACCCAGTTCCTCTGCAAAAGCAATCATTGCTTTTAACCTCTGAGCCTTTTCTCCAGTCAAGAGTTAGTATATCTTTATAGACATAGAGACATTGAATTATGGAACTTACCCAGTGCTAACACACTGATTTAACTTAAGTTCATTTTTTGCTGAGTAGATCAGGCCTGGTGATGCCATGAGGAGGCTAATCAACTTTGACTGCTTATAGAATAAGAAATTCTTCAAGACCGTGCTTGGTTTCTCTCCACTTTTAGTGAACTATCTAAATGAAAGGATCAGATCTCTATCATTAAGGAGAACTTCTTAAATTTTTAGACTTCTCTGAGAGTGTGGACATTATAATGACATTGGACTTAAAAGATATAATGCTTGTTTCCAAGAAAGAGCCATGTGAAGTAAAGATCCATTGGCAAGCGTGCTTGCTAAAGAGAAGCAGCTCGGAAACGACAGGAGCCAGAGCACATTTGAGTGATTCTGGCTGTACAGGAACGAAGTACCACATCCGTTTCTTTCAGACTGATCTCAAGAACTTGATCTTTAAGAAGTTAAATTGGAAAGAAAATATTAGCTTAGCTACAAGAACTCTTCCTTTAAAATTCTCAGTCAATGCATGAGGGTTGTCTCTGTAAGATGGGCCAAGGAGCCTGTCTCTCCACGTGTGTTGGGGAGGAAACAAAATGAATAGAAAACTCACAGAAATACAAGTGACCAATAAGCATGTGAAATGGTGCTTCATCTCGCAGAAATTCAAGAATATGCAAATATTAAGATGAGAAATTTGATATTTGCCTGGTAGGGCAAAAATTAAAAAAAATTAAGAAAGCCGAATAGTTGGGTAGTGTGAGGAAACAGGCTCTTTTATGCCCCAAATGTGTGCATTTTGGCCTAGCAGTCCCACTGAACAGTTACTTGTTTTAAAGGTAATTTCTAAGACCCCTTATCTGATGGAGCAGAGAAAACCCTTCTTATGTCTGTGTTCAGCATGATTGTCAGTAGAGGGCAATGGTGGAGTGGATCTACTGCGGGCTGTTGAGTAAGTTGCACCACCTGGTGCTTTTCGTCTCCACTTGTGAAATGAGACAGTATCTACCTAGCAAGCTCCCAGAGAAAGGAAAAGAAGCTGTAAGACAACAATTCACACTCAGCAAGCACACCATAGATCCTCAGAAACTGGCATTAACTTTCATTTTTTTCACAATGATTACAATCTTAGGAGTTTAACTATCTCTGTGAATCTGACTTTCACGCAGTAAACATTTATCAGTATCATTAATTTGGAGTCAATCTAAAGTGATATATTCAATAATCACAGAGACTGATAATGGTGATTTGAATGAGAAATCTCCCCCACAGGCTCAGCTATGAGCACTTGGTTCTCAGTTGATCATGCCATTTGGGGAGGTTATGGAACTTTTAGAGTGTTGTATCTTGCTGGAGAATGTATGTTGCTGGGGAAAGGTTTTGAGAACTTCTATGTCTCACTCCACTTCTAGTTTTCTCTCTCAGCTTCATGTATGATGAAATGTGAGCTCTCAGCTTCCACGTTTAGGAGCCTGCTTCCATGTCTCCCCTGCTATGATGGACTTTTCCTCTTGAGCTAGGTGCCCAAATAAACTCCAAGTTCTATTGAAAGAATGCATGTTTTATTTCCACATATTTTGTTTCTTATTGAAATCTTCATTGAAAGCATCATTTTAAGAAGTCAAATAATTGCCTCAAGTATAACTAATATTTTTATTTCACTTTGAGGGTAAAGGTCAATCAGAATTTAGAAAGACACTTGGCCAAAGATGTTTGCGGAGTGAACTGGAAATTAATATTTCTTTCTGATGATATGTTTGAAACTCTGAACGTTTGCATTTCAAATTGAGCTCATTTTTGCGCTGTTTCAGGTTGAAAGGTTCTTCAGGGCTGACCATGTTTTAAGCAATGAAGTCTGACTGTTTGCTCTTGAAGCTAAGACTAGGGCTTCCAAAGGGGTAGAACCTTCCAGTTGAAAGAAAGCCAACAGGAATAAAATGTCAGACTTTAGCATTCATCATCAGGTAACTGCAGAAATGATGTGCAACTTAGGAACTTCTGTTTGGAAACATTCTAATAGGCTTTGGAACTGTTAAGTTTCTGATTGGAATAATTACGTAAATATATAAATAATTCAATTAATTGTGTAAGATTTAATAACCTGATTAAAAATATAATTAATATTGTTTGAAGGCATCATTCCCACTCTGTGTTTATTCTTTCATAAAAGAAATTCCCTATTCTTTTTCTTTTTGAAAGGAAGTTCATACATATTTTAAAGAGAATCACTGATTAGCATCTCTATTCTGTTGCTTTCTTTGCAAAGTATGGTATCTTTTTGGGGAAGCCAATTCTCCCTTTAAACTACCAAACTGATGATGAAGCAAAAAATATTTACACTTTGAAGCTGGGAAGAACAGCTTGCAGGGTTGACAGAGGCAAGGGGAGGGAATTGTGCCTGGAGCTGCTAAGGAATCCAGAAACACAGCATGACATTTAAGTCACTTACAAGGAATGGAAGATGAATCCTGGAATACAAATAATGTTAGTTAACATTTGTTTTACTCTGAAAATACACTTCTTCCATTAAATGAAAGGAGGATCGCATTCTTCTACAGATTTATAATCTGTGTGGATGGAAACATTGTTACATATCTAGGCTGAAGATTAGAATGTGCATTTGTGAGTCTCTGAGTGTTGATATTAGACAACATTGTAAGAAAAGAAAAAAAAAACTTCCTCATAAATATAAATCCATAAATCATCAGTAAGTACTAATTATTGTATTAGACCTCTTGAACATATTTTACACATTTATATAACTGAAAAGAAAATATAGCTTTCTTAGAACTTGAAGTAAAGTAGAAAAGGGGTTAATGCTCTGTGTCTAAAAACCAACTATTTTTACCTGTTTATTAAATTTGATGTTTTAAATATTTTATTTTTTTTAATATTTATTATTTTTATTTTATGTGTATGCATGATTTGCCTGCATGTAGGTAAGTGCACCCATGTCATGCAATGCCGTGGAGGACAGAAGAGGTTGTCGGATCCTCTGGAACTAGAGTTACAGAGAGTTGCTAGCTGCCATATGGGTGCTGGGATTCAAATCCAGGTCTACTGCAAGAACAGTCAGTGTTCTTAACTGCTGAGCCATCTCTCCAGCCCCTATTTATTTATTATTTTTTACTTTATTTTATGTGTGAGTGTACTGCCTGAATGTAAGTGCACCCATGTTGTGCAATGCCTGCCAAGGCCAGAAGAGGGCTTTGGAACCCCTGGAACTGGAGTCACGGATGGTTGTTGCTGTGTGGGTGCTGGGATTCAAACCCAGGTCTTCTGCAAGAGCTGCCAGTGCTCTTAACTGCTAAGCCATTTCTCCAGCCCCTAAACTGACTATGATTTAGTGTTACTTGATATTCATGGTTCATTTTGCATTCAAAAATTATCACTACATCAAACAAAAAATTAAAAGGTATATGAATTGTGTGAAATTTACTTTGGAAATTCCTTGTGGATATCATAAAGATCTTAGGATATAATCAGTTCCTAGAGGTGTTAAGACTGCAAGGGAATTAAATTTTAATTTATTTGGTTCTATACTAGCCTTTAACCCCTTATTAAAGCTTTTCTCCAGGTTGAGTAGCAATAACAATTTATTTAGGGAGAATTGTAAGTTTCTATACAAGTGATTAGTGTTAGGTTTCTATGCAAGTGTTTTATGTTGGTAACCTACTGTTCAAATGTACCCAGTGCATTTAGATTTCCACTATCATTAGGGGAGTAGTTCCTTACATTTGATATTACAAAATCTTCTTTGTTGTTTACATCATTAAATGACCTTCATTGTTAATTGGTCTCAAAGTTCAATAACAGGCAATCACTAAGACTGCACCACCACTGAAACTGAATCTCATTTATGCTTCAAACTGGTCAATGGGAATCAGCTTTCCCATCCATTTTTTCCTAGTTGACAATCCGTTCCAACTTGGGCCTTTATTAGTATCTATTCATTTCCTTTGCAGCTAAACTCATACTGTGATGAAAAATTTGCTGCTTTGTGAAATCTTTCCAAGAAAATAGCCAACAAAGCTGATGAGTAACACAGAGACATAAAGTTTTAATTCTTACCCCTCTGACAGCTGTATATGTGAACTTAGCCTTGAGTCTGTAGAAACACTGGGAAGCTGAAGAGACTACTTACAGTTTTGTCATTCTGCCTTACTGAATTTTTAAGGAAGAGATTATGGGTTATAATAGTGTTCTTGACTTTGAGAGTTCTCGAAAACCTCAGCAAGTGTTCCTTTAGAATGCGAAGGTGTCATTTGGTAGAATTTGATTTACAGGGCACTTATATATGACATGAAGCTTTGCAATTCACTGTTGGAGAGGTTTCTTTGGTCGTGGTCCTTACAAGGGAAGATAACAGAACAACGTGAAATATAAGATGACAGAACAACGTGAAATATAAACTTTGCCGTAGTTTGGGGGTGGCCTCAGGAAAAGTAGAGTACAAACAATTTCTGAAATCTTGAGTGCGTAAGAAAATAAGGGACTGAAAAAGCTAATGACGGAGTTGGAGCACACCTGGGAAGGCACGGGAGACACCTGTTATCAATGCCTGGGGGTGATGCCGACATTCAGCACCTGGCCACTGGCACTGTGTTGAATGAATGTGATTACCATTTTCAGAAACATTCTGTGGTAGTTAAGCAGTGTTGGGAAAATGTTTGGAGATCTGTGATCCATTCACGCTTTGAGGTGATGGTTAGAAGCTGTACCTTCTGTACTTTAATCCAATTAATCACAAAATTTTTCGGGATACATACCTTCAAAATTATTTTTCCTTTGCAATGTTTTAATGTTTCTCCAAATTAAAGGGAAGCTGGGAAATTTGCATTCTTTAACGAAATGAAAGGGAAAGAAGTTAAATTTTGGCAAATGACTGCAGAAAAATACATAGGAAATGGGCTTGATCCTAATTTACTCCTTACCTCAGTAAATTTTTTTATGTCAAAGTCACAAATATACTTTTTGCTGTTAAGATTTCCTCCCAATGTCTTTCAATAACAGAGCATGTTATCTTATTTAAATCTGCTATCGTGGTGGCACCCCACACATCCTTCTCATTCACCCACCCAAAGAGCCCCTTTTTTACGTGTCCATGCACTCATCATTAGTGCACAGATCAGTTTGGATCTGCTCCTACATCTTAGGATTCAGGTCCTTGTCAAGCTCTCCAGCGACAGCATCAAAAGTAACCCCATCTCTAGGGACAAGGGCACTAGGAGGAGCCAAGCTTTCCACTTTGGCGATCTAGTACACATCAGTCTTGCTTGAGACATTCTTTCCACATATTTGTAGTTCAGATTACAAAATAAAATCAGCATCAGATTCTGAATCTGTTCTAGAGGAACACAATTCACCAGTCCACTGATAACTGCTCTTGGGGATGTTTCTCCAACGTCTACTTCTACATACTAAGAGTCTGCATCAGGGTGTTTTCTGGCAGTAATGACAAAACCATTTCAAGGATCCAGACAGGATGCATCTCTCGGCTTAGAGTCAACACTTTCTGCTAATAATTGCTGTTTTCTTCCTCTTCCTCCACTCCTTTCTTCACCTTCTTTTCCTCTCCTCCCCTTCTTTAATCTGTTCTTTTGTACAGACGAGGTGGCTGTTATTGCTGTAGATTGTATCACATTTTCAGGAACTTCAGAATTAGCTTGCAATGGAATGCCAGATGGGAATGGTATTTGTTTCATTCCATTTTGAATTTCTGCCTGAATTAGCTCTTGTTTTACTTCAATTTCTTTCTTCAGTTCAGCATTTTCAACTCAAAGTTTCCTCTAGTCACTCAAAGTCACCTGCATAATTGCTGTTAAAAATTCTATTGGTTTAGGAAAATGGCAGTTACGGGCTCTCCTCTAAGGCCTATGACCTCTCCAGTCATACTTTGTGTGTACTTTTTCCTTATTGGCTCATCAAAATCAAGGTTTTTGTTTTTTTGGTTCTGAATGGATTAACTAGTTAACATGATCCTAAACAAAAGTAATTAATTTTGAATAAGTGAAAAGAATTGATGTTTCCTTTAGACAGGTGTTTCTGAGCAACACTAAAGTTTTGCTTAATAACGATTTTTATTTGAAGTGATTTAAAAACAAAGGCAAGGTTAGAGATGTCTCAGTGGTTAAGAGCACTACCTACTCTTGCAGAGGATCTAGGTCTGATTCTCAGCACCTACATGGTAGCTAACAACCATAGATAGCTCAAGTTCCAGTGGACACAACACAAGTGCACTTACATATATGCAGGCAAAACACTTGTATACATAAAATAAAAATAAGCTAAAAGCAAAAACAAGCATCATCTTACATTTGCTATCATGTTTATAATGACACATGAAAATAAATCACCTCATCTCCTTGCAAATGTTTGAAAACATGTCATCAAATAATGTCACCTTTCCTTTACTTTGATTCATTGGTTGTTTCCACAGATCTGTCTGTATGTAACTACTCATCACACATAGCCACTGAATGCTTGAAATATGGTTAGACTGAACTGCAATATGTATATATTTAAAATACATAGAAAATTTTCTAAAACTTTTCAAGAAAATATAAATGATCTCTAATAATATTACATTAATTGTGCACAATCTGCTTATATCCCACTATTACTGAAAAGTTCTGACAAGGAAATAGTTACAGATTTGCTACACTCAGTAAGTGGTTTGTTTAGATATAAATAAGGAAGACATCAATGAGAGAATGACTGTGTCTCTAGTTGTGAAAGACAGGGAAGTGTATTCTAAATATGTATCCTTATACACACAGACAAATCTATGTCTTCACCATTCATCAAAGAAAACTCTTTTTGAAAAAGATGGAGACTATTGCAAAATCCCAGAAATTATCAAAAGGCAGAGAATAGATGACTGTGCTGTGCCCTGGGTGAGTGAAGTTTAATATAGGAGTCCTGTCCAGGGACCCACACTCTGCAGACTTATTCTCTATGCTTTGGTCATTTGTGGCCTTTTGGGTTCATTGCCCTCTGTTGCATGAGGGAGTTTCATTGATGATATTTGAGAGATGTATTAGGAGTCTCTCTACCCCCTATTTCACTATGTTCCATGAACCTTAGGTGTAGAGGTTCCATTGTAGATGTGTCACTTATTCTCTGTGTGTGACTGTGGGTCTCTCTTCCCTCATGGGTCATTGGCCACAATCCGCGAGAACAAAGGGAGCAGAAGTGACAAACAGGGTCAGTATGGCCATGAGTATGACAGAAAAAACTTCTGGAAGTCAGCTTCAATGAGACAGCTCATTTATTCAGGGGCTTACAGGAAGATATAGGGTGAAAATGGCAGCCAAAGCTTTACCTGATAGGTGTTCGTAGTATGCTTTATTTGCATGTGGCAGGAGGACCCTATCATATAGAGAGGGGAGGTGGGATTGATGGGCTGTAGTGCAATGCCTAATTATCATACAGGAAAACCAAGGGCAGAATTTGCAGGGAACTATGTCAAAGGTCATGTTCCAAATAAGGTCAGGCATCTGTGCTTGGAGACACTTTCCAAATAAGGTCAGGCAGAGAGTAGGAAGCCCCTGCTGAGAAAGGGATTCCTCCATTTTAAGCTGAGCTCAAGCTCAGAGAGCTGTTGGACATGGTGGACTGCGACCTTCATAGCATAGTCCCCCAACATGTGACCAGTGGTGTAACTCTATAACAATCTCTGTTTGGTGCAAAAGAAGCTTCTTTGATGAGTGGTGACTGGGATATTTGTCTGTAAATGTAAGAATACATATTTTGCACATAGTAAGAAATTATAGTAGTCAAGGGATGTAACAGTCTTGGCATTTTTCTCTAAGATCTATGGCCTCTCTAGCCATGTCTATTTGGCTATGTTTACAGTACCACACACGAGTTTCCTCCCATTGCATTGAGTGGGCTTTTAGTCCAATTAGGTAGGTGTTGAGTGCCCCCAAGATAAAAGCGTCACCACTGCACCAATGTCCTATGCTGTGCCGATCGTTGATTTGGTTATTTGGTCTTGAAGCTGGTGTTGGACCATTGATTTATGTTCTCCCTTAGCACCTTGGGTAGTGCTCTCCGAAGCTATGACAGCTAGCTTTCAGGGGACATAGCTTCCAGGTCAGTTCCAACTCCATTGCTCCAAATTCTGTGTCTTACATATGTTCTGTCTTCAACAATAGGATCTTACCTTCAAGTTCTGGGAGGCAATCAATGGCTGTGGCAATAGACTATGTAATTTTGGGTGTCTCTTGGACCACCCTGGCCAACAACTGAAAGGAAAATTTCTCCTGTCTGGTATTGTTTCTTTTTCATGTAGCATTTAGCTATATACATGAACTCATGTAGAGATACTGTATGACTACTCTTCAAATGATGCTTTCTTTCCTTTATAAATATATTTTCCCTGGGGTTAGGGATTTACCTCAGAGGTAGAGTGCTTTCCTAGCAAGCACAAAGCCCTGGGTTCGGTCCTCAGCTCCGAAAAAAAAAAAAAAAAAAAGACAAAAATATACTTTCCCTATAAAAGAACAAAAAATCTTTCTCAAACTATTTTATATTTGTGCATAAATAGCCATTTCTATTGTGATATCACAGAAAGTTTTACTGGGAAACTTGACTATGAAATGAAAGAATGTTCTTTTGACTTGCAGTATAGACATTTTGATTTTCTACTTTTCCTTTTCAAAATAAGATGATTTTTTTATTGTAGTACTAGTTATTATTTTTGTCACAGAGTAATCACAAATTGACTGAAATGCTCTAATGGAAGAACGTCTAATTTGAAAAGTCGTGACATGTTATACACTTACAAAAAAAAAAGAAGATTGATTATAGTAGCCTTTTATATTAGGTTATAAATAATTGGCTTGCAGAGTGGCACATTTTGGAGTGCAAAGTGATAGCGAAGCTTCTTCATAAATGCTAAGCAAAAGAACTGCTCTGATATAACTCGCTTTTGGAATGATTTTGGCTACTATATTAAAATGCCAGAAAATATACTATCATTCTAGCTCTTCCCCCCTTTTCAGCTAAATAAAGTAACTGTCATATTAGTAAATAGTTAATTAGCAAAAAGCACAAAATGATGTGGTTGAGTGACAGGATTTGAAAGCAAAAGCTGCCTCTAAAAATGCTAGAATTTTTTTCTGAAATGTTTTATATGAAGAACATTCTGAGCTCTTTGTTTTTATTATCATCTTGTCAAAAGCAGCCATTAAAAGCTCTTGGTAGACAGCCATCTTGACTAAAGTTGAAGTTGGTCATGGAGGCGTTGTGCTGGAGACTTTCACACAATAGCTACCATCCTTCATGCTGCTGAAAAAGTGAAGTTGATGAGAAATAACCTTATAGGATAACCTTAGAGTTATAGTGAAAACCGTCGACGGTTTTAGAGTTGTGTTTCTGGCATTGATCTACAAGTTAATGAGCTGTTTCTTTGCTACTTTTTTAACTGACAGCTTTATATACTTGACGTACATCGTCATTCAAATGAGTACCTGCTTACATATCAATACTTTTCCTTGTAGACTTTTAGAAAGTAATATTGAACAGTGTTGAAATGAAAGTTTTGAATTTTGGAGGCTGATGTTCTTCATTTTTTAAAAGAAACCATGACAAAGGCAGCAGTCCTGTGTAGTTTTAACTGTCAACCTGATATAACTGAAAATCATGTGGGAAGAGAGTCCTAAAGAGAATTTATTTAGTTCAGGTTGGCCTGTGAATGTATCTCTGGGGGATTGTCTTGATTGTTAATTGTTGTACGGTGACCCAGCCCATTGTGGGCAGTGCCATTCCATGGGCAGGTCATCCTGAACAGTGTAAGAGAGGAGGAAGCTAGCTGTGAATAAGAAAGGAAACCAGCAAGGCTCCAGATGTTATTCTTTCTCTGTTTTTGGCTGTGAATGTTATATGCATTCTGGCCTTGACTTCCCACAGTAATGGACTATAACCTGAACTTTTGAGCAAAATAAATCCTTTCTCCCCAAAATTCCTTTTGTCAGAGTATTTAATGTGCTCATGGCAGAGCTCCAGAGTCGTTACCTTGCAAAATAAAATCTGGAACCTTAGGCCATTATTTGTCCACCTTCCCCTTTTCCTCAGCTTCTGGTCTTCACCATTCTGCTAAGCTTTTTATGAATTCGGCAATTTAAGATTTCATATAAATGAGACCAGCAGACAGTGCTTCTCTTTCCGTGTTTGCTTTTGGCTTGGGATAAAAATCTTCCCATCCATGATGTTACAAATGGCAGGATTTCTTTTTTTAAAGGCCAAATAACATTTCATAATATGTCTGCATCACACTTTCTTTATCCATTCATTCATCAATGGGCATTTAGATTGTTTCTACCTTTTGGTGAATAATGCTCCATTGATCATAGGAGTGCAGAGTATATGTTCAAGAATTTGATTTCAATTCATTTGGATAAATATCCAGAAGTGGGGTAACTGAATTATACAGCAATTCCACTTTTAATATTTTGAGAAATGTCCACAGTATTTTCATCAGAGATGTGCCATTTGTTATTCCTACCAACTGTAATCTAGGGTCTTCTTTTTTAATGGATGTTTTGTTTGCTTGTGTTTAAATAACCATCCTGATATCTAGATAAGGAGATATCTTGTGATTTTGATATACATTTCCATGATCGTTGGTGATGTTGAGCATTTTCTGCATGGTTATTGGCCAATTAAATGTCTTCTTTTGGGGAACAACTATTTAGATTCTTTCCTTGTGTATAATTGGGTTACTGTTATTATTTTTGTTGGTATTTTTATTTTGTACTGAGGTCTATGAAGGACTTAGAAAGTTTAGACAGTGGGGCTGGAGAGACAGCTCAGTGGTTAAGAGCATAGGATGCTCTTGCAGAGGACCAGAGTTTAGTTCCCAGTACCTACATGGTGGCTAACAACCACCCATTACTTTAGTTCCAGGGAATCTGATGTACTCTGCAGGCCTTCATGGGCATTGCATGCAGATGGTACACTTACATACATGAGGGCAAAACACTCATACACATAAAAATAAAAATGAATAATTAAAAAAAAAAGTTTAACCATTAATCTGGTATCAGATAAGATGTTCTGCAAACTGCTCTTTCAGCTTGAGAGTTACCTTTTGATTCTCTTATTTCATTTGCTTAAAGAAGCCTTGAATTTGATGAAGATCCAATTGTTTACTTTTGCTCTTGTCTGTGATTTTTGGTGTCATATCTAAAAAAGTCAATGGTATCATCAATGCTAAGAAAATATTCCCCTATGTTCTCTCTTTAACCACTTTTTGATTTTAAGTCTTTATGCTTACAGCTTTAATCCATTTTGCATTGAGTTATTATATGGTGTAACAGTAAATTTCATCCTTCTATAGCTAGACTGTCAAGCATGATTTATAGAAAAGACAATTTTAATGCATTTTATGTTCTTAACATCCTTGTCCAAAATTAGTTGGCAGTATATGTATGCATTTACAAAAGAAATAACAGGCTTTCTGTTTGGTTCCATTGAAAGACAAGTGTACCTCTTAGCACTCATCAGAGAAGTTTCTTTTTGCAACAGATGGAGACCATTACTAAGTTCTGCAACTGGTCAAATGCAGAGAATAAGTTTCTGTAAGGTGCCCAGTCTTAAGTGACACCTCTACATCTAAGGCTCAGGAAATCTAGAGAAAATGTGGAAGAAAGAATATTAATGCATCTCTCAAGTCTTACTAGCAGAGTTTCCTCATGAAGCAGATGGTGATTAACACAAAAAGCCACAACTACCTAAAATGCTCAGGAAAATAGATTGTACAGAACTTATCCCTGAATAAGACACCTAAATCTCGCCACCCAAGGCTCAAGGATCATTGTAGAAGAGGGGTAAAAATATAGTAAGAGCCAGAAGTTGTGGATGACTAGAAGGAAACAGAGTTTTCCAGACAGCTGGAAAGTTACAGCAGTGGTGACATCATGCACAAGATACATGCACACTCAAATTGGGCAATAGAAGTGGGGAAGTGGGTAAAAAGCTCCAGCTACTGGGAGAGGGTAGGTTGGTTTTCTTTAAGTGTATGATGCTAGATCCGTTAACCAGGCTTTGGGGAATGGATGCACACTTAAGGACATTTGGAGACACATATGACTTGATAGGCCTCAATACAGAGTACAAGAAAACTGGTTGGGTATGTAAGAAGGGGTATAGATAAGGGAGGGGATCTAGATATGATCAGAATATATTATAAGGAACTTACAAAAATTCAGTAAAAAATAATAAAATAAAACCATGAAAAAGTCATTGGAATTTAATAGGCTTTGCCTTAAATATGTAGGTCACTGAAGGGGTGGATATTTCAATGCATAGAAATGCAACTGACTTTTTTTATTGGCTTTGTATCTTGCAATTGTACTGATTGGGTCTTTCTTTCTTTCTTCCTTTTCTCTTCTTTCCTTTTACCCTTCCTTCTTCTCTTCCCTTCCCTTCTCTTCCCTTCCCTTCCCTTCCCTTCCCTTCCCTTCCCTTTCCCTCTGTCCTTTCTTTCCCTTTCTTTCCTCTCTCTTTTTTTGTTTATTTTTTGTGTGAGAGAGAGACAGATACAGAGAGAGACAGAGATAGAGATAGAAGCAGAGAGGCAGAGAGAAGAGGGTGTATTTTACTATGTTGCTTAGGCTAGTTTGAAACTAGCCATATAGTTTCTTGAAGTCATAATTCTTCTTTTCGTGGCTTCTAAATGTTGAGCCACATTTTCTAACTTATTTTTCTTAATATAGGTATTTCGTGCTGTAAATATTGCTTTTCAAACCAGTTTTTCTTCAATATATAAATTTTGATATGATGCATGATAATTTTTGATTGTCTTAAGATTGTAATCTTTGATTCATTAATTATTTGAGTGATTCAATAATAATTGAATAATTCAATATTTTTTCTTCCCACTTCTAGTTTCATATCAAATGTATAAAATATAGTTAACATGCTTTTAATCTCCTCAAGATTTTTAAAGAGCTGGGGATTAAGTCCAAGGACTTACATATGAAGTGAGTGTTCTACCACTCATCTGGATCTCAGACCCTCAAACTTCTTAAATGTTTTAAAACTTATTTTGTTTTAATGTGATCTATTCTGGAGAATGTTACATACATACTTGAGAAGAATATTTATTCTGGTGCTATTGAATGTAATATTTATCCGTCTGTTAAGTCCAGTTGATCCTCACTATTACACACTATTTCAATTGAATTTATATGTGGATAGACAATCTATGTTAGTACTACAGTACCAGGTCCCTTCCTGTTACTGTGTTGTTGTCTACTTATCTGTTCAATCCAGATAATATTTGTTTTATATATTTAGGGGCTTCAGTGTTGGGTTCATATACAGTTACAACTTTTAAAGCCTTTTGCTGAATTACACATGACCTTTTTTCTCTTAGGTGTTGATTTAAAGTTATTTTGTCAAACATGAGTACCACCATCTTTGTTCTCATGCATAAGATATCTTTTTTTCTATCTGTTCCTATTCAGCCTGTATTTTTTTCTTGAAATTGAAGTGGAATTCCTTTGTTCTTTTCTTCCTGTCTTCTCTTGTGACTAGATAATTTTTATAGTGATGTGCTTTGATTCTTTTTCTCTTTATCTTTTGTATATCTATTATAGGCATTTTCTTGGTGTTTACTGTGAATCTTACATAAAGTATCTCATAATTATAAAAGATTATTTTAAGCTGATAGCAATTAATTTCAATCACTTACAAAAATACTATACTTTTATTTCTTCCCAGACACATACATTTTGCTATTAATATCACTATTTATAACTTTTAATAGTTCATACCCATTAACAAATGACTGCAGTTATAGTTATTTTTAATCTTTTGTCATATAACTTATGAGTGTTAAAAACAACTTGTCCACTTGCATTATAGTAGGAAAATATTCTGCATTTACAGTTGATGTTTTTAGTTAGAATTTTTTTTGTTTGTTTCAGCCTTCATTTCTTACAAGATATGTGTAGGAATGATGAGTTCTCTCAGTTTTTGTTTGTCTGGGAAAGGCTTTGTTCCCTTTTTTTCTGAAGGACAGTGTTACTTCATAAAAAAAGGCCTGGTTGGCAGGGTTTTTTTTTTCTTTTAGCACTTTTAACACATCATTCCACTGTCTTCTGGCCAGTACAGTTTCTCTTGATAAATCTAATTCTCTCAGGGATGCTCCTTTACACATGATTAGCCATTTGTCTCTTGTTTAATCAGCTTCTTTATCATATTTCAACTTTCTAATAAATTTTAACTATTAACTTGAAAAAAATATGTAATTATCCAATCGGACTTAGAATAGCCAGTTTTTTTCTTACCTGACACCCCCAAAAACCTGTGTTTTATACATTGCTTAGAGAATGCAGACCCAGGAATTTATTAAGAGAATAGTCCTTAGGTTAATGGAGTATTGACATCCTGTTTAAAAACGTGCCTGTTATTATTGAATTGTCTTGTCCCTTCTCTCTTGGATTGGCAGTAGAAAATATTATATCAAGTATAGACGCAAAATAAATGAACAAAGTTGGTGCTCAAAAATAAGGAAGCTGGGCATGGTGGCGCACACCTTTGATCCCAGCACTTGGGAGACAGAGGCAGGTGGATGTCTGTGAGATCAAGGCCAGCTTCATCTACAATAGCTAGTTCCAGGCCAGCTATAGGGAGACCCTGTTTCAAAAAGCCAAAAAGCTCTGCTTCCCTGGGCCTGCATGACTCACAGGCCTCTCTCAGACCCGCAGGCCTCTCTCTACGGGGTTAGTAGATTGGGCCCTCCTTGTCTTGACTCCCCCAGCCTCATTCACCCTCCCATCTCCCCCGCAGGTTTCTCCTCCTAGCCTGGGTCCTGTCCCATTCCTTGTCTTTGCAACCCAGACACCTGGGGAACCACCAATGCTTCCTGATCCTTTGCATCTAGACCAACACAGCTCCTCAGTGCAGTCCCCAGTAACCCCTGGGGCCGCTTCCAACCCCCATCTGCCTTTGCATCTCTGGGTGGCACAGCCACCAGCTGCCCTAGACTAGCATCATTCCTGGGCCCAGGTCCCAGGCCAGTCCAACCCAAAAATTCCTGAGGCCAAAATCTTTCCTGGAGGAATCCAGACCTTAGGAAAAAGCCTGAGAACATTTGATCCTTGTCTGACTTTGGCCTCTGTGGGAACTCCTGAAGACAAAAGCAATCCGGCCACTCAAATATAAAATCAAAAGAGAGAACCAGAAGCTTAGACGAACCAGCTTTTCATGCCCAAAAAGTAAAACATTAAGAAACAAAACCCATCTTTTTGTTGTCTGCAAGAAACTCATCTCACTTTCAAGGACAGCTATTATCCTAAAGTGAAAGGATGGAAAAAAATATACCAAGCAAATGGTACTAAGACAAAAGCAGGTGTAGCAACTATAATATCTGACACAATAGACTTTAAACTAAAACTAATCAGAAGAGATAAAGAAGGTCACTTCATTCTGATCAAATGAACAATAAATCAAGAAGATATTACATATATTCACCAAACTCTGGTGCACTCAGCTTCATAAAAACAATACTACGGACATTAAGAACAAGATTAATCACAACTCATTAATAGTAGGTGACTTCAATGCCCCACTGTCTCCATTAGATAAGTCAACAGGGCAGAGAGTTAACAGAATGAAATGGAAACCAGTATATCAAGACTGGAAGATAAAATGGATGAGCTAGACCACTCAAGCAAAGATTATGAAAAATTTAAGAAAGCACAAGAATGGACTATCAGGAATTGTGTGACACCATAAAAGACCAAACTTACAAATCGTAGGCATACAGGAAGGAGAAGAATCCCAAAACAATGGTATGGAACAGATCTTCAACAGGATTGTAGAAACAAGCTAACAATCAACACCCGAAGAAGCCCTGATCACCACATGAACACATGGAGATTAAACAACACACTCCTGAATGATGAATGGGTCAAAAGAGAAATTAAGAAGGAAATAAAAGTACTCCTGGAACTATACGTATGCATACCAATGCAGGACATGAAAAGTGGAAGGTGAGCTATGCACAAAACAAAGAGACAATACAAAAACCTGCAAAAGAGAAACAACAAGTCAGATATAAATGAAAACCCATTAGGATTACAGCTGACTATTCAGTGCAAACTATGAAAGCCAGAAGAGCCTGGACCAATGCTTTCCCAGTTTTAAATAACCACAGATGCCAACCCAAATTACTATACCCAGCCAAAATCAGGGCAGAAATTAATGAAATTGAAAAAAAGACAACAACACTAAGAATCCACAATGCCAAGAGCTGGTTCTTTGAAAAGATAAACAAGATTGACAGACCACTAGCCCAGTTAACCAAAAGAAAGAAAGAGCACCTCCAAACCAAGAATATAAAAGATGAAAGGGGAGATTTCACAACAGACACCAGAAAGATAAAGAACAAACAGAAATAAAAATGACAGGATTCAATACTCATCTATCATTAATAACTTTTAACATTAATGGACTGAACTCTCCAGTCAAAAGATACAGACTAGGTGAATGATTAAGAAACAAAACCCATCTGTTTGTTGTCTGCAAGAAACTCATCTCATTTTCAGGGACATCACTATCTTAAAGTGAAATGATGGGAAAAAATATACCAAGCAAATGGTACTAAGAAAAAAGCAGGGATATCTAAGGCCATGGGAACCACCAAAACTAAACCAAGAAGAAATAAACAGCTTAAACAGACCCACAACAAAAAAAGAAATTGAAAAAGTAATACAAAACCTCCCAACTAAAGAAAGCCCAGGACCAGATGGATTTAAAGCACAATTCTATCAGATATTTAAAGAAGATCTACATCCAATACTACTTTATTTATTCAAAAAGATAGAAATGGAGGGAGAATTTCCAAATTCCTTCTATGAACCCATTCCTTCTATGAACTCTAATACCAAAGTCAGGTAAAGATACAACAAAAAAAGAAAACTATAGACCCATATCCTTATTGAACATAGCTGCAAAAATTCTCAGTAAGATACTTGCAAACCACATACAGATACACATAAAAAAGATCATCCACCATGGCAAACTCTGGTGCACCCAACTTCATAAAAAACAAAACTACAGGACATTAAAACCCAAATTAATCCCAACTCATTAATAGTAGGGGATTTCAATACCCCAATGTCTCCATCAGATAGGTCAAAAGGGCAGAGATTTAACAGAGAGACATCTGAATTAAACAATACCATATATCAAATGGACTAAACAGTCATCTACCGAGTATTCCACCCAAGCACCAAAGGACATACTCAGCACCCCATGGAACCTTCTCCAAAATTGACCATATACTGGGGCATTTCAACATGTTCAAAGTCCTAGAGGGACATTGGACTGGAGGAACATACCTCAACATTATTAAAGCCATGTATAACAAACCTACAGCCAACATCATTCTAAATGGAGAAAAACTGGAAGCATTCTATTGAAATCAGGAACCAGACAAGGCTGTCCACTGTCTCCACTTCTCTTTATCTGGTAGCATTCCCATTGAAATCAGGAACCAGACAAGACTGTCCACTATCTCCACTTCTCTTTAACATAGTGCTTGAAACTCTTGCAAGAGCAATAATACAAGAGCAGGAAATTAAATGAGTAATAATTGGAAAAGAAGAGCTCAAATTATCCGTTTCTGGGATGATATGATATTATATCTAAGAGACGCCAAATATTCCACCAGAAAACTCCTAGAAATTATTAACACATTCAGTAAAGTGGCAGGTTACAAAATTAACCTACAAAAGTCTGTAGGCTTTCTATATACCAATGACAAGGAATGAGAGAAAGAGCACATGGAAACACTCCTGTTCACAATAGTTGCAAAACAAATAAAATATCTCAGAATAAACCTGACCAAAGACATTAAAGAGCTCTACAATGAAAATTTTAAATCTTTAAAGAAAGAGATTGAGGAAGACATTAGAAGATGGAAGGACCTCCCATGCTCATGGATTGGAAGAATTAATATTGTGAAAATGACCATCCTACCAAAAGTCATTTATAAATTTAATGTAATTCCAATCAAAATCCCCATGACATTTTTCTCAGAATTGGAAGAATTTCATCCTAAGATACATATGGAAGCAAAACAGACCCTGGATAGCCAAAACAATCCTGAGCACTAAGAGCGGTGCTGGGGGCAGGGTGGATACTATACCAGATTTGGCTGTATTACAGAGCTATAGTCATAAAAACAACATGGTACTGGCACAAAAATCGACAAATAGATCAATGGGACAAAATTGAAGACCCAAATATGAGTACATGCAATTTCAGTCACCTGATATTTGACAAAGGGGCCAAGAATATTCACTGGAGGAAAGACAGCATGTTCAGCACACGGTACTGGCAAAACTAGATCTCCACCTGTAGAAGAATGAAACTAAACCCTTATCTTTCACCCTGCACAAAAATCAATTCCAAATCGATCAAAGACCTCAATGTAAAGCCTGAAACTCTGAAACTGTTAGAAGAAAATATTGGGAAAAACCTACAGGGTATAGGTATATGAAAGGATTTTCTAAACTGGAAATCAATTGCTCGGGAAACAAGGGCAAGAATTAACAAATGGGACCTCATTAAACTAAAAAGCTTCTGTACATCAAAGGAGGCAACCACGGAAGTGACAGAAAACACACAGAATGGGAGAAAATCTTCACCAGCGACACATGCGACAGAGGTTTAATATCTAGAATATATAATGAACTCAAAAAACAGAGAATCAAGAAAAAAGTAACCCAATTAAAAGATGGGCTATGGAGCTGAACAGAGAGTTCTTGAAAGAAGTAAAGATGGCTATGGAACATCTTAAAAGATGTTCAACATCACTAATAATTAGGGAAATGCAAATTAAAACCACTTTAAGATTTCATCTTACCCCAGTCAGACTGGCTAAGAGCAAATGATACCAAATGTTGGAGAGGATGTGGGGAAAGGGGAACACTCATCCTCTACTGGTGGGGCTGCAAACTTGTTCAACCACTATGGAAATCAGTGTGGAGATCTCTTAAAAACTAAAAATGAACCTACCATTTGACCCAGTTATACCTCTCCTTGGCATATACCCAGAGGACTCATCCTATTGCAGAGACATTTGTACATCCATGTTTTTTTCTGCTTTTTTCCCAATAGCTAAGAGATCGAAGCAACCTAAGTGCCCCTCAGTTGACAAGTGGATAATGAAAATGTCATTCATTTATATGACGGAGTTTTACTCAGCAGTAAAGAAAGGTGAAATCATGAAATTTGCAGGTGAATGGATGGAACTAGAAACTGTTATACTAAGTGAAGTAACACAAACTCAGAAAAAAACTGACATATGTTCTCCCTCATATGTAGCTCCTAGAACCAAACCCTGATAAGTGAGTATGTATCCAGACATAACTACAGGATCCAGGATAATGGAAGGAAAATGGGAGGTAAAGGAAAAGAAAGAGCCTGAAAGAGAAGAACAGTAGGAAACAGGCCTTAATAAGGGAGATATGGATAAAAAATTGGGTTAGTTTAAGGGAGGAGGGTGGAAAGGGTATTCAAGGAACTTAGGGGATAAAGGGAAAGAAGGAGCTCAAGAGAGGTAGGACTACAGGAGAAGGGTATTATTAAGGGAGAAAGGGGGAAAAGGAGGCGCCTTAAGAGGGAAAACCATGATGGAGGGATGAGACAATGTGATAGATAAACAATGCCTAGCTAGCTTTGAAAACCAGTGAGAGTCATGTTACTCCTACAACCTACTGACAAATTATACATAGCAGATCAAGAAATATATGTCTAGGTTAGGTTAATCTGAGAACAACTGGTCTTTGCCCAAGATTTATTTACACGACACACAGTAATTAAAAGTACCAGACTGGTGGAACTAACCTTCTTGTATGTTTAACAGACATACTTTGAGGCCTATGCTAATTTGGTCAGAGGGACATAAAGGACAGTTTTTGCTCCTTGCCCTCCTAGGTCGACTAGTTCCAGGGGACTATGAACATGTCTCAAAATGTCCTGTAATTGTATTGGGTCACCTGTCCTCTTCATCAAGGAGGCTGAAGAGACCCCACCAGATGGACTTGAACCAGTGTCCAGTCTACAAAGAGGAGGGTCAGCACAGAGGAATCATTTCCTCCATGCTTCCAAGTGAAGCCAGCCATCGTGGAGCAGGACCTTTGACTAATCTTCGCATAGGTGGAACTGGTAAAACAAAGGGGCCAGGGGCTCCTCCCAAGCCCATGTTACCCCTGAGGAACAGATCCACAAACAACCTTAAGAGTAAAAATAAATTGGTTTATCTGGGCCAAGTGTATGGCCTTAAACACCCAAAAGGAAAGTATAACCAAAGATTAAAGGGGCCAATATAATTTCTTAAGAGTCCATATGTATAGCTAAAGGCTACATAACAAGCAACAATGCCAGATAGGAGATGCCTTATTTTGAGTTGTTGATCAGGGTGGCCAAAGGAACTCCCAGATAGTAACCCAGCATAGAACTGGGAAAATGAACAGCAGACCCCAATCTTATCTAAAGGAATATTGACAACTGATTGCTGCTCGATGAGGAACAGCTGACCCTCCTAAAACAAAGACCTCTAGATATGTTAACTAGATTCACCAGAAGGGCAAGTAGTGGGGAATGGCTTAAGGTGCCAAGAACACAGCAGACAGTAGCAGGGATATTAGAGATTAGGGGCTCTAGTGCGAGGAGGGAGGCTATGGGAAATTGCCATCTGGGAAGTGGCAATTGTATAGTTCAATAAGATGTTTTGGGATGTTCTGTGTCACACACACACACACACACACACACACACATCAACAAATTTTTAAAAATGTATTATATTTGAGGAGGAAGCATGGAAATTTATGTCATGCTAATTGGTAGAGGTGATAAACAATACCATTGAAATGTACCCGATGACTTTATAGACATACACAGGTGCCAAGGATCCAACTGCAAACAATTATGACTAGTAATAATCAGATATATACAGATTAGAGATGCAAGCACCAACATCTCAGTGTTAGTAATTTTAGTAGCAAAATCAATGAGTCTTTCTGCAAGGAACAATATATTCTAAAACGAAATGGAGATCTTTTTTAAAGGTTAGAAACTCATTCAATTTTATGTCTTACAGGGTTTATACTGAGTTCAATATTGTATAACTGTATTAATTCAACTGTGAACCTAGAAACTTGCAGCCACTTGTGAAAGAGATGTACTCTTGCTCTGGAGTGTATTACTGAATATGTTAAAGCTGTAGTGAAATTCTTCTTCTAATCATATAGTCATTAAAAATTTTTTTAAAAATATGATTAAAACTAATAATTCTTCAAAGCATAAAAATTTTCCCCTTAATAATTAGTAGATATGAGAAACATTACCATTGATACCTACCTGATGACTTTATATCTATGCTCAGATTCCAAGGAGCTCAGAAAGTGACTGTAACTCATAATAATCAGATATTTAGAGATTAGAAATGCACATGCAAACATCTTAATGTCAATTGCATTAAAATGAATTTTTCTATATGAAACTGTGTATTTTAATAATGAAATGGAGATCTTTTTTAAAGGTTAAAACCTCATTTAATTTTATGTCTTATAGGGTTTATACTGAGTACAATATTATATAACTGTAATAATTGAACTGTAAACCTAAAACTTTATAGCCAGCTTTGAAAGAGATGTATCTTAGCTTAGGAAATTTTTATTGTATATGTCAATGGTATTGTGATGAAATGCTTCTTCTAAGTATGTGGTTATTAAATAAATAATTTAAAAAAAAGAGAAGGAAGGATCCTTCATAGGCCAAGGCATGACCTAAAAGACATGTGCTTTACTTAACAAAATGATGTATAAACAGTAATTTCCTGCTTGTTTTCACTTAATAATACTTCTTTCTTCAACAAAAGATAATCAGAATGTACAATTAATGGAAAGGGGACACCAATGGTTTTTCTTACTCCTGTGAGCACAGCTTTCTCATTAAAGCCCAGTCCTGTTAGTTCATTGAGACAAGGACAGAAGCATAGTGAGAACTTCAGTAGCAAAAAATTTTAATGAAGTCATTAGCATTTGCTTACTCACACTATAGTGATTTCCAAACCTCTCAAGGGCAGTGTAAAGAATGTGGGTTCAATGAAACTATGAGCACTAAGCTTTTTTGATATAAGCATTACATATTCCAGCATAGTTTTTCTTTTTATTTATTTATTTTGCTGTGCTAGTGATTGAACCCAGGATGTTTTGCATTCTCGGCAGGCACTTTACCACTGAGCAACATCCTCAGCCCTTCCAATATAAACTTTAAAAAATATTTTTATTTATTCTTTTAGAATTTCTTACATTTACACAATGTGTTTTGATCAACCCCCTTCCAGTGCCTCATCTTTAGCTCCTTCCCAACCCCTTCCCCCCACACCAATGCAATTTTAAAAAGTAACTGTACTTTGAGTAGTTTTTAAATAAAAATGCCTATTGTAGGAAAATACTTTGATAAAGATACGGGCTCACGTAATTTAAAGATGCTTATGGTTCAATATATAGTTTGATCAATACATAGGTTAACAAATCTCATTCCAGTTTTCTTACTCTTGTTCAATCAGAGTTTTATTTAGCTCCTTTCAGTTAATTTCTTAAATAGCTAACATTTTCTATGATATTATGTCATGGATATATAATAAATCTTGTATTATTGTTGTTTATTGCTGATAATGTTTAGTATAAAAGCAACGTTTATATGTAATGCACCCTTACTAGCTCTTTCAACACATCTTTGAGTTCTTGCTCAATGTATACAACCAGAATTCCTTCCAAGATTGCATTGCCAACTTGTCAAATAATTCTTTTAAAAATTTAATCACTATTTTTTTTCTTCTTGTACATTTTCATCTTGTATTATTGTTGTTTATTGCTGATAATGTTTAGTATAAAAGCAACGTTTATATGTAATGCACCCTTACTAGCTCTTTCAACACATCTTTGAGTTCTTGCTCAATGTATACAACCAGAATTCCTTCCAAGATTGCATTGCCAACTTGTCAAATA